>NW_017307318.1:123482-144082 GCF_000935625.1 Nanorana parkeri
CATATAGAATATTACATTTGTATGCTTCTACAGACCCCCCCTATGTCGGTGGAGCTGAGGTGGCAGCACAGGGAGACGCAGTTTGTTGTTGTATGTTCTTACGTCATATACTGCGTACAGCTTGTGTTGCCTGCCGAGTCCTCTTGACACATACATTGTTCTATGAGCCAGCCAATTAGGTGTGAAGTTATCAGTACTGTGTACATCTGTGTTACTGGCTGGCTAGAATCTGCTACAGGCACTGGAAGTTGCAATTATGATTCTACCAGAGCTACAAGTCAGTAGCACATTTGTGGGGGGCAGCCCTAATGCACTACCTAAGGACCTCCCAAGTTGGCTAGACAGTTGGACTAGCCAACTGAGGTCCTCAGGTAGTGAGGTGGCATGGAACCAGATCTGTACTGTAATTGGCAGTGGAAACCAACATGGCAGAAATCACTCTGTGCAGCTCATAAAATACCCAGATTACCCTCAAAGTTTTACGATAGAGATAGATATAGATATATATATTAAAATAGATATAGATATATATATATTAAAAGTAAGTCATCACTTATAAACAGCCTCATGCCTGCTTTAACCTAACCACACTGTTCAACTGGAAATGTGGCCATTTGAAAAATTGTGGCATAATCAAGGGGGTCCATGGTATTCAGTGACACAGAATCCATGACATTACTAGGCAACCAGTTTCATTACTGGAACTCAATAAAACCAATAACTAACCAATTCTGCCACTGGAACCCCATCTACTTTCCTGAAAACTGATTGTTACACAGGGCAAACCTGCCATCCTATTAAAAGGCTCAGGCTTGGCTATTGGCCTCAGTCTATTAGGCACTTCACTTGGGGAACGGAAGAAAGAGGTTCACATTTCCCTATGACTGGATTGTTTTTTGTTTGACTTATTATTATTTTTTTTTACTGGAGATACGACCGCACCCTGAATGAGCAAAGTTCATGTTCACGTTATGAAAAAGCAAATATATGGCGATCTGCAACCTCATTCTTAAATTGTTTACAGTATGATACAATCATGTTTAACTATTCATGATTTCACCAAGACTAGAGAGAGAGAAAGATCGATATAAAAAAGGAGTTGTAAAGACCCAGCAGATACTATCCTATCAGAACATCGGAATTGTAATAGAAATACATACTATGGTTGTTTTTGATAATACAATCAAAGCCTACTTCAAAAAAATTATTTTATGCAGTGAGTGCTGCCTCTTGTCCGCCCAGTGTGCTTTGCATCTCTTTCGCTGCTGCTTGATGTAATGCAATCTTTATTTCTCAAGACTACATATCCCATCATGCATTGCTTCCAGCAAACAATGATAATGTTAAACTATTTAGACCAGCGGTTCTCAACCCAAGGCCGGCCTTAGGCCTTTAGGCGCCCTGTGCGAGAAAGCTTTACAGCGCCCCTCAGTGACCACACCCCTCAGTGGCCGCACCCTTTAGTGGCCACACCCCCAGTAACCACACCCATTTATTACCCATATTTTTGGTAAAATATAAAAAGCAGTTTGAGTTTTCTTTTGAAATAAAAATTACTTATTACTATTATTTTTTTTTCCAAAAGAAAACAAACCTTTTATTATTATTATCATTATTATTAATAATAAAAGCGGACACCCTCGGCTTGTGTTATATGGTTTGCCATTTTAGCTGTTACAGCAGCGGTTCTCAACCTGTGGGTCGCTGTGTGATTTCTGCTGTGCTAGGTGAGAGTCCTCCTCAGCCCTCTCCTAGCGCAGCAGCGTCAGTTCTCCCGCCACGCCGCCAGATGTCGCTGCGGCAGCCGCGTCATCCCTACATTTTATTGTTGGGGTCACCACAACTTGGCAAATGTTACCAAGGGGTTCCGGCCCTGGAAAGGTTGAGAATCACTGGTTTAGACTTAAATCGGCTAAAAACTGAAGTGTATGGAACATTTACTACACATTGCTGATTGTACATCTGACTATACAAGCACATTTCCATCTACCAACAGCTATGTTGATCTCAGGTTGGCCCTCACGCTACGTAGTAGTGTCCAATCAGTCTAGCCATTGCCATACATAGCTGTTGGTAGATCCAAAGTAGATTGTACAATCAGACTGTAAGGTGTCTGGTCAAGATTAGATATACCAAAACTATGCAATAAAAGGGCCTTCCCAAACAGCCCATTTAATTTGTTTCCAGTTAAGCAGACCCTGGCACTGCGTGATTGTTGGTAAATCAGATTTTACCATTATTAGGAAATGTTAGTAAACTTCTAACAAACATGTAAGATCACCTTTAGGCCCCTTTTACATGGGCTGATCAGCAGAGAATCCATGCACGGATCCCCTCCAGATCAGAGCAGTACGGATCAGATGTCACCGGTGTGACATCCGTATCCATAGATTTTTTTTTTCCTCCACCCTGCGATGGAGGAAAAAAAACAGAAATTGCCAGACCCCCATGTTGGTCTATGGGGGAATCTTGTGTAAACAAACATATTTCCATTTACACCAGAGTACCCACAATCCGGCACAATCCGATTCTTGATCCTTTTGTCTGGCCGGACCCGGCCGGAGGTGGGCGTTAACGGACGCTGATCTAGTTACACACAGCTGCCCATAGACTTGCATTGGCCGCCCATCTGAAAGGGGACTTCGAAAACAAAATGAAAGAAAGAGTGAACATTTAAAAAAATTAAAAACAGTGATATTGATATTCAAGGAATACACCCCGAGACAGACATCCACACCTCAAAACTCAAAACACATCAATGCAGCTCACATCAGTTTCAAAATAAATATGTTTGGTATTTCCCCTCAGTGACCAATGAGATTAGAGCTTCCATTCTCTCATTGTCATTTTCTGTTGCATCGTTGAATGCTTTAAGGTGATAAAAACAGTTCTATTTTCAGGTTCTACAACAGCCATCATAATAAAGTTTTATAGTCCCTGTTTTACAAAAGGTTTGCTTTTATGTAAGAAAGTATACAGTGCAGAAGACCATAAGTTTTTAGTAATAGAGGAGAAAGCGTACTCACTTGCTGCGTATCTCACACACAGTTGGCTCTTCTCTGTCTGTGTTATTCTCTGTATGACGTAGATGAGATGTGAGTCCTGGAACAAAACACAGATGAGCGAGGGGAGGGAGCCTTTTATAGGGAGGGAAGGAGCAAGTCAACTTCCTGCTTTGACTTTTATCTCTGCAAGTGGTTGTAGCATTTATATTGTGGTATTCGCTTACGAAATAAGCAACGTTATCTATTTACTAGCAACTTTTAAACTAAAACAACTTAAAATGTATGTCAAGTTAGATACAGCGGTGAAAGATTAGAACCCATATTGGGTTTTACTGCTATCTCAGGCACGGTTACTTAGAAAGATTTACCCTCACTTCCTGCCCTTCTGTATGTGTTGCTGTGAAAGCGTTGTTCTCATTTCCTGTCTGGTAAAATGTCAGCAGTGATAATAAACTTCTCCATTGGAACCCCACATTGCAGTAAAAACCTGATGGGTTTTAACCCTTTCACATTTCAGCATTTTATTTACATAAAAATAACTTGTCATTAAAAAAAAGCTTGCTTAAAAGAGCACTATGGGGGTAACCTTTTTTATCCCATAGTTCTCTTACGGGTCACGGGAGGACATATACTAGTGCTGCTGATCGTGCTGCTCCTTAGCCTGGCGGTGCAAAGCTCTGTGCCGGGCAGGGTGGTGGGCATATACTGCTCATATTTCTACTATTCTATATGTCCTATGCAATTCATTGCTGTCTGATGCAACCTGCAGTCTGCCTTCTCCTGTCTTCTGACTATACCACTGTATTATGACTGGAACTTGTGAATATGGGTTACAGAGGACCCCAATTCAGAAGCAGTCATCATTTTTGCAGCATATATGTCTCTGATATGTGCCACCTACCCAAAGTATGTCTGTGGGCTCTTTCACACTAGGACCACACTAGGGTCCACACAAACGCTTTACCACGTTACCGTGTGGGAGGTGCATTTTTTAATTTGCAGCGCACAACATTGCGGTACCATGTGTTGCAAGATATATATTTAGATAGATAGATAGATAGATAGTATACACCGGTATGCACAGTCTATGGTCTGTCGACCGAGGAAGTGCACTACAAGGCTAAACATTTGTGGACCCCTGACCATTAGTAATGGACGAGCAAGTTGCAGGTGTGTTCGGCAAATGACCTGACAAGTTTATCAGCTGCAAACTTACAAGGACAAAAGGAGGCACATCTTGAGACTTAGACCACATTCACACTGAGCGACATACAGAATCACACGTTTTTTCAGCGGTATTTTGTGCTGAGTGGCATTGAGCTACATTGTGCGATATTGAGTGAACCGTGCACATTTTGTTGTGCTACCTAGCGTGACTTTTGGGAAGGACTTTGTCGCGGCTACATTGGGTTGTAACCAATCAACAGCGGTCTTGATGTGACATCATTCTTTCCTTCTATATTGCTGTGCAAAAGTGACCCTTCTGTAGCGCAATATCGCACGACAAGGTCGTGCAATATCGCCGGTAATGCGCGACTTTGTGCAACACCATTGAGTCTATTGGGGCCAAATCGCGCGACTTGCGCCCAAAAAAATAGGTCATGTTTGAGCTACAAGCTTGAGCGATGAGCTACAGGCGACATTGAGCTGTGAGATGTGAAGAGCTCCATTGAAATGCATTGTACAAGCTACATTGAACGGCATTGCGCGGAAATATGCGCAAATTTTTATGCGCGACAAACCTCTCAGTACGAATGGGGTCTTAATACTCTCCATTTCCAAGGCTAAATGGGATTGTCAAACAAAGGGCATAGGGAGCTGGGCACTGCCTACTGGGACATGTACTGATGCAAAAACAAATTTAAAAATACTGTTCAGTGGGAAAATTCTTTTAACTTGAGTGTATATATATTTAATAATTATGTAATTTACAAATGAATATGTTGTCAAAGTACAATAATGTATTAATTAATGAATATCTTTATATGTGATTTGGTCCCGCGTTATCCGGAGCTCTGTGAGCTCTGCGAGGTCTATGGTGGGCAGAGCCAACCACGATCCTGCACAGCCCCCTGAGACTGCAGGGTCTCAGGGGGCTGTGCAGGATCTGTAAAAAATACAGAGACTGATGTGACTTCTCTGTTCAGCACTGCGGTATATGTCAGAGCTTTCAAAAATATTTTATTGTGTTGAAGATTCCATCAAGTGTTTACAACAGTTTTAGTATGATAGCATCAACATATTTTTCTTGTCAATAAATTTGCATTTGCATATATGAACTTTCTGGATTCATTGAACATCATGAATTCTATCCTAAGCTTTAGGTCCATGTCTTAGTGCGACCCTGCGGTAGCTTTCAGATAGTGAAGTAGCTTCTCCGTTGTCGTTAATTGAGGGGGTACGCAAGGGTGAAAAGGAGTAGAGCAAGCAGCCCGTCTCGGCGCCTACTCGCTCCTCCCCCCTCCCCCTTGCTTTTCTATAGTAGTTTCCCCTCCATCCTTCTCTGCACCATCGGGTGCTTTCCCCTGAAGAACATCTACCGCTTGGTCGTCATCTTTCTTTTCCAAGGAAACATTTCCAACTTAACTAGTCTAAATTCTAAACTTCAACATTTCACCTAGATTCGTTTTGGTAATAAACTCACCGGCTTCCTCATCTTCGCCTCTCCCTAGGCGTCCCGTCCGTTCCTCTGGCAACCTCCTCACTCGATCGCTCCATTCCATCAGACCGTACCTTAGTCACACCCTTTCCATACATTATTGCTCGTGTTGAGCATTTCCCTTCCCTCATAGGGGACTCCTCGATAGGCCTCCCCCCTGTTCCCTGACTGTCTGGCTCTCATCAGCACTTGGGAGAGAATCTGTGTTTCCTGGTGGGAGAGCCAGACACCCTAGGGAGCCAGTTAGTTCCCCCTCCAAATAACACCTTGAGTACCTGAAGGGGAGAACTATTCTGTGTATCATGATGGCCCTAAATTTAGTTGATATAAAGGAACTCCATCGGTCGAAAAATTTGGTCTTAAAATTTGGTTTTATCCCCCTCAAGTATTGCCTCCAGTCTCTCCTGCCACATTATTGTTTTCAATGTTTACTCTAGTTGTTTCAAGTGAGGAGGGTCAGGGGACAACCAGGCTTTCATCAATGTCCTTCTAGCTATAAAAAGACACATTTGTAACCATAGCCATCTAGGCTTAGGAATTGGCACATCCGCTTCCCAGTACCCGAAAAAACACAGCGAATGTTGGAGCGGTAACTCAGTTCCCACAATCTCTGACAATAGAGAGATCACCTTCCTCCAGAACACGGAGATTGGTTTACACATCCATAGACAATGATACAAGTCCGCTCCTGGGAGGTTGCACTTCGGACATGCCGTCAAGTATGGACTTTTTGCCTTTATTTTGTAGAAGAAATCAAAGGCATAATATGCCTTATGGATTATGCGGAACTGAGTCTCCCTCCATATTTCATTAGTAGTGCATTTCCGAACCGTTTGGTGTCCCTGTATTATTTTGTCATATAGGTCTTCATCCAGTATATGTTTTCTCCATTTTAAAACCGATGATTTTGCCGCCGGTGGGAGAGAAGTGTTGTTGAGACATGCATAAATTGTCTTAATGGGGTAACATTTAGAGTGTATTACCAGGTCCAAAGAGTTAGGTCTAAGAAAAAATTGTGGTGTGCGGGTTTCGCTCTTCCAGTAATGGGTCAGTTGAGAGTAGCATAGAAAGTGGCTTCTGGGGATTTGGAATCTATCGCATATGGTTGGAAAAGTTATCGGCTGATATGAGTCTGGGTCAAATATCTGCGCTATTGTTGATAGACCTTTCGAATCCCATTCTTTATAGGCTGCGTAGCTTTGTCCGGATAGAAATTGAGGATTGCCTCTCAAGGGGAGATATTTGGATATATATGGGTGAGAGTTAAGTTGTAATCTAGAGGCCCTCCATGCCGCCACAGTGTCCCTTATTATGATGCTGTGTTTCAGTTGGGTTGGAAGTCTAGAGATTCTGGTGTGAAGGAGGGCTGTGAGAGACCATGGGGCCACCCAAGCTTGCTCCAGAGATAAGTTGGAGTACTGTGACAGGCCAGTGATCCAGTCAATGGAGTGTCTGAGTAGGCAAGCCAGGTTGTACGCTCTAATATCTGGCATGCCCAGTCCACCATCATCTTTGTGTAGTTTTAGTTGGCGGAGGGGTACACGAGATCTCTTGGAGCTCCAAAGAAACTTATTGTAGGCTGCTTCTATTAGCTTGACATCTTTATGCTTTATCAATATTGGGATAGTTTGCATTGGGTATAATAGTTTCGGGAAACTGACCATTTTTAGCAGATAAGCTCTACCAAAGAGTGAGAGGGCAAGTGAGGACCATTTATTTAGTTCAGCCAATATCTTAGTTAGTAGGGGAGTGTAGTTTAGATGATATATAGAAGATGGGCGCTTGCCTATTTTTATACCCAAGTATATGAAGCTTTCCTTTGCTATGCGAAATCCCCCCCTGTATATCTCTGGCATAGTTGGGCGGTTTAAGAGTAATATCTCGCTCTTGTCTATATTTATTTTATAGCCCGATATATCTCCAAAACTTTGTAATGAGGCTTGTAGAGTTGGAATGTCTTTCTCTACCTCAGAGGTAAAGAGAAGTAAGTCATCCGCGAATAGCGCCGACCTCAACTCCTGATCTCCAATCTTTATGCCATGGATAGTGTCTGTCTGTATGATCCATTGAGATAGGGGTTCCAACGCTAGATTAAAAAGTAGTGGAGATAGCGGGCATCCTTGGCGCGTTCCCTTACACAGGGGAATAGATGGGGTTAGAAAGCCAGTAGTATGCACCCTAGCCGTCGGGGTCTCGTACATTGCCCCAAGGAGAGATGCGAACTTGCCCCTGAAACCCAGCCGATCCAATACTGCGAATAGCCACGGATGTTTGACGTTGTCAAAAGCCTTTTCGCCATCAATGGTGATGATCGCATTGCCCGGAGACGGGTGGGCTGTGGATTGCTCAAGGGCCAGTAGGACTTTGCGGATGTTAGCTACTGCCGCTCTCCCCTTGGTGAATCCGACTTGGGTAGGGTGTATAATACTTGGCATTATTACTGCAAGGCGGTCCGCCAAGATCTTGGACAGGATCTTGGCGTCCACGTTTATTAGCGAAATGGGTCTATAAGAGCCTGGTTGTTGCGGATCCTTTCCGGGTTTCGGTATCACTTTAATATAGGCCTCATTTCCCGTGGGTAGGTATCGACCATCAAATCCCTAGGTAAATCGCTCTACACATACCCATACATTTTCTAGTGTGCTGTGGGGCGGGGTATTGTCTGTTGATCAGTGTGCCTAAAGTAGGGCTTCCACTGGTCAAGAGGCACGCACCCACTCTGCGGGATGTTTATGTCATATTAGCAACATTAAGAAATCCGGTGCCCAAGGCGCTCACCCGAAAATGGCAAGATACACCCTGATATCTTAAATCAAAGCATATGAATAAGTAAAAAGTAAAAATAAAAATAAAACTAAGAAGAAAGATAAAAAGATAAAAAATAAAAAGGGGGGCCACAGAAGACGAAATGTCCGCTAGTGGAGAACGCTCAGCAGCATCCTGGTGGTCGCCAGCTGGTTTGCTGTTTTGGGGTCAGGTCAAGTTATATCATTCTGGGCGTCTCATGAGTTCAGCCATTCGTTGCAAGAGAAAGAAAAATAGAAAAAAAAAAAACCTATCAAAAGAACATGAGTCATGTCCATCCCAGCGCTGTCAGCCACTGTTGCGAAGAAATTCAGAAAAATCGAACCCTATCTCAGGGTCTTTGGGGCTAGTTCAAGTTAGGGATCGATCTCGGTTGGTAGTTGGATGGGGCTTGTGGGGTGACGGTGGCGACAGTCTCATCCTTTTACCGCTGATTTGAGTGCGCTGTTCTCGGTCAAGAGGGGGCCGCATGTCCAGGAAGGCATAGGCGTCCGATGGAGAAGTAAATACCTTCTTGTCCCCTTCCGCTGTTTGCACATGGAGAGTGGCGGGATAGGCCAGAGAGAACCGAATCTTCTGCTGGAATAGCGCTTTGCATACCTCCGCGAACATTTTGCCTCCGCCGAATAGTCTGCAAAGATTAAGAGCTTGTGGCCTTCCACCTGAAGGGTGGTTGCACTTCTGAAGGCCTTGAGGATCTGCGACTTATCGGCATAGTTAAGATATCTGAATATCACCGCACGAGGGCGCTGCGACTCCTGTTTCTGAGTCCCTATGCGGTGGGCTCTTTCAACTACACAGTCCGATGATAGGCCCAAAATAGCAGGGATGGCGTGGGAGCAGATCGCAGGCAACGCCGTGGTTTGGTAGGATTCAGGTAGGCCTATTATTCTTAGATTATTTCGCCTGGACCTGTTTTCAAGATCGTCCAGTTTCTCCAGTATCGCTGCCTGCTGCTTGGCACCCTCTCTTATGTGGGTATGGGCCTGTGTCAGTTCATCTTCCAGCAGCGCCACTCTAGTTTCCACTTCGCCTATGCGTTGCGATTGTGCCATTATGTCATGGCGTAAGGATTTTATGCCTTTAAGCACTGCCGAATCCACCGCCTCCTGTATCGTTGGTTTAAGTAGTCTCGCCACTGCTTCGGCAATGGAAGTGGGGTTATTGATTATATTTTGTCATCAGCTGTTCACTGAAATGTTTTGATACTAATTTATCACTGTTGCACTTTATTAGGGTAAAACACATGAGTGAGAATATTATAAATATTGTAATTTTTGATACTATATATGGTTTTACACTGGAGTATGTGGGTTTTTTAAGCCGATTTTTGTCCCGTGGAGCCGGAGCGCTCTACATGTGCTGCCGCTGCGGTAGGCGCCGGAACCGGAAGTCTATGTCAGAGCTTTATAAATGTGTAATAATAGTGTGTGACTGTGGTGGGAAATTAGAGTGTTAGCTACTTTAGTGCAGAGAATGCCAGGGGGGTTGAGGGGCCAGTGAGATCCGATTCTCTATAGTAATATGTCTGTGAAGGTTCATTCATCCAGGTCACATGGTATATCTGTAAAAAATAAGTCAAGGCAACTGGACTTTCTGTATTTTTCTTGAAGACGTTTCACTGGCCATCCAACCAGCTTTCTCAATTCAGACATTTCTGAATTGAGAAAGCTGGTCGGATGACCATTGAAACGTCTTCAAGAAAAATACAGCAAGTCCAGTTGCCTTGACTTATTTTTTACAGATATTCTCAATAGCAAGCTTCCTATATTGTAGCAAGGCTTGTGTGTCAGCTGTTGTCCTCCGGTACTTACTAGTGGCCGGCCCTGCCCCTCGATTGCGCTTCTGTGTTTGGCTCCGCCCCCTGTTGTGAGGGGTGGGGCCTGTTGGTGGTCACGTGATAGGGCTGCTCAGTCTAAAATGCCGGGCCTATTTTTAGTCCCAGTCCGGCCCTGCCTGTGAATGTTGAAAGCTGTTTCTCTGCATTCAACTGTGTTACCGCACCTGTCTAAACTGCCGTTTGTCTTCTTAAAAAGACAGTAACCTTTTTTTGCAAAAACTTAAAAAAAGCCTAGACAAGGCTCTTTTATGGCTGAACCAATGCAGATACATCATGCCTCTGACCCGCAGATGTACAGGGAGCAGATTCTGCAGATATTGCCGAGCAGAGTTTAAGACCCAAACGCACGATAAAACCAACACAGAAACTCGGAAAACTATGAAACCATTAGAGATGAGTTCTCCAGCAATCTGTCAGAGATATGGGACAGAACTACACACTGCATGTCAGTATTGCCACACTTTAATGATCAAACTGCTGAATTAAGAGACTATATTCATCTCCTATCTCCAACCTTTGAACGTTACCATCGGCTGTCGGCAAAATACACAGCTTTCTTAAAGGACTCTAATATAGAGGACTATTCAGGACAACTAACCAAGACCGATGCACTAATCCGAACAAAGGGATCTCTTGGTGCAAGTGGCTAAAGAAAAGGCAGAACTCTGCATTGCTCCACTGCAGAAGACCAGATTTCACAGATCTACATGAACCAAGCTCACTGCCGTTCTTCTAAATCCAGTGGCGGACCTAAGGAACAAAGGGCCCTGGTGCAATATTTTTTTTGGGCCCCCATCCCAAAACACAAACTCCCCAATCCACACCCCCTGAAGCAACCACAAAAAAATGAAATAAAAAGAGAAAAAAAATAGATCGAATAAATATATATTTGAACATATTTATTTATTACAGAGAAAATCTGAGCATTTTCAGTGTGATTTTGACTTGTTTCTTAACTGAATTTTACTCTTCTGGCTTTTCTCTCACCAAATTAATCAATGATCTTTGCTAAGTTAAGGCCCCTTGCCCTTTCGTTTTCTGCTGATAACAGTGATAATCGATGAAGCCTTCCTTGTCCCATTGTGCTTCTTAAATAATTCATCATTAAAGGAGAACTATGGGGTCAGAGCTTTTCCCCATAGTTCTCCTTAGGGTAACGGGAGGACACAAACTGGCGTCCTCCCATTACCCTAAGCTCAGTATACCGCGAGCTACAGCTCGCGGTATACTGAGCTTAGGGTAATGGGAGGACGCCAGTTTGTGTCCTCCCGTTACCCTAAGGAGAACTATGGAGAAAAACACTGACCCCATAGTTCTCCTTAGGGTAACGGGAGGACACAAACTGGCGTCCTCCCATTACCCTAAGCTCAGTATACCGCGAGCTACAGCTCGCGGTATACTGAGCTTAGGGTAATGGGAGGACGCCAGTTTGTGTCCTCCCGTTACCCTAAGGAGAACTATGGAGAAAAACACTGACCCCATAGTTCTCCTTTAACTTAGAAAAGGAATGTTCAGAGCTTGCAATACTTCAGGAAAACTAGATGACAAAACACTATTGTCAACAATCAGCAACACAATTGCAAGACAATTTGGAGATCTCTGATCTGAGACAGTTTTGAAATGCAACCAACTGTCCTGGCAGAGAGACAGAAAAGTCCTTGGGGAATTGTTGTGCTAACTGTTCTCCAGCTGCAAACAGCGGTTTGTCACTTGTTGATATGAGTGTGCCTGGTAAGATTGTATAAAAATGTTTTACAGTTGCATACAAAACTTTTAAAACGGGTGTTTAGCTGAGTCAGGATCACATCCAAACAACAATAAAATGTGTTCAATTGAAGTTTCTCTCTGGATCACCGAGTGTTTTGTCCTCACATAATTCACCCGACAGTTTTTTTCACTTTGCAGTTCCTTTTCTCTCCATACTTTGCACCACCTCCCCACTTTTCAGCAATCTTGGTAGCCTGGTCTTTGACTGTCTCCAAATTAGCTCTGAACAGCTGTAGCGATTCTTTAGCATTCCAAAGGAATTTTGCAGCTGCCTCTAGATGCATTTCTTTAGACTATAGACACTTGGAAACCAGATCAATAGTGTCCAAAATCTTTGTTTGTAGCACAACTAGTAAACTTAAAAATTTACCCAAAAGCTTCAATAAACTTGAGGCTTCATCCAGGGGTGTCCCGAGGCCGGGTATCAACCGGAGTGGAGACCGGATGACACCCCAGCATGACGTCATCGCGCATACGCAGCTATAATATTGACGCCTGCCAGCGGGCATCTTGGTGATGGACGCTGGCAGAGAGAGAAGGGGACATTCACCCGGCGGGATGAGGTATACCGCCGCATCCCCTCCTCTCTCCTTAAACTGTCGGGTTCTCGGTCTATGACCGAGTGCCTGACTTTTCAGAGGGGGTGACACCAAAATGACTGTCATTCATTTTGGTGTCACCCCTCCATTGGTGTCACACATTTGCGGGCTGCAACCCCCGCACCCCCTTGTGATGCCACTGACTTCATCAGCGTCCTCTTTGTTTTTCACTAATAAGCATAATTTTAGAGAGTGCCTTCATTATATCAAGGTATCGTAACTTTAAAGCAATAAGTAAATCATTTCTGGAAGCTCACAGTATTGGACATAACCTTTTTAAGGTAACATTACTGGATGTCTCAGAGGAACTTACCAATTCAGACAGTATTGCCCAACGTTTGCTACTATTGGCAAAAAAAGTGTAGAGTCTTTCAAGGATATCATAAAAGTTTTGCATCTCTGGTATATTCTTAACAGAGTCATTGATTTTAATTATGTGCTGCACAACGTACATATTGTGCATTTGGTTCCCTTTTGCAGATTCTGGCTTGCACTCCAGAGTAGACTCCACTCATATTGGCTGCTCCATCATATCCTTGCCCTCGACATTTTGAAAGATCAATTTTTTCCCCTTTCAATGCACTTAACAATCTCGTTTTCAAGACCAGCAGCAGTTTGACACTGACACAAAACCTAAGAAAGTTTCATTGATTTTAACATTTCTGGGCCTATTGTTTTCATTAATTTCTATTGTCACATAACGGAACACTTGACTTAAAGGAGAACTATGGGGTCATGGCTTTTCCCCATAGTTCTCCTTAGGGTAACAGGAGGACACAAACTAGCATCCTCCCGTCACCCTAAGCTCAGTATACTGAGACGCCGGAGCGGATCCCGACATCGATGTCGAGATCCGCCCAGCTGCGTGAGTGACAGCTAGCTGACCTGTGACAGTCTCATTGTCACAGGTCGGCTAGAACGGCATTTTGTGCAGCGCTTTACAATATAAGGAAGACATTATAATACAATTCAAGACAAGATGGTAAGGAGGGGCCTGCCCCTGGGGGTTTACAATCTAAAAGGGGAGGGGGAAGTGATACATGGATTAATTGTTTGATCTATTTCATCTATTATTTGTTGTTCCACATATTTTGATAATACTTCAATGATCTCATCTTGAATTTTGGGACTTAAATAGCGAACAGAACCTTTTGATTTTTCAAGTATCTGTTTTAATATTGGGTCATATCTAGCTAAGTACAGAAGAGCCCTGGGGCCATGCTAAAAAAAAAATATGAAACATAATTCTGAGTTTGAAAGTCAGAATTCTGACTTTTAATCTCAGAATTCTGTTTGTTACATTACACCAGCCTTACTCAACTAGGGTGACTTCAGGCTTCCTTCAGGGGCCTCAAAATTTATGCACATCATTGTGCCTTTCCATGGTGCAAACAGGCTGGACAGCCGCTAGCACCATGGAAACAAATTACGCTAATCCAGTGTAGGCTCCATTCACAGATGGATTTATTGTGTGGGGTCTGGCATGCAAAATCCATGCCAGATCCCTATGTGGGATACGGGTCTGGTATGGTGCCTCAAGATTTTACATATTTTTAAAGGGTGCAGCACTGCTGTGGCTGAAAAGAGGTTGAGAAACACTGAGTAAAGCTGGCAACACACCTTACAATTATCTGCAGATTTTCTGTGGTCAGATGGAAAAGGTGCAACAGATTCCTCCATCTACACTTAACTGTGTGGATGGAGTAATCTCCACCTGGGCCAATCTGTTGCACTTTGTCCATCTTACCACAGAAAATCTGCAGATAATTGTAAGGTGTATGGGCACCTTTACACTAACTTGCATGCTTGCTTTCCAGCTGAACTAACCAGCTGAGTTGAATGCATGCCTGTACTGTTCAATACTAGTTTCAATCAACCATTCTAATATATGGTCAACATTTTATTTTGCAGGTCTTCCTTCAGAGAAACAAAGATTAATTTGTGAAATAGTTTCAGTTCCTGAACAGTTGAAGTTATTATCTTTGGCCCTGTTGTGAACCCTTTTTTTAAATTTCTCTTCTGCCTTTGTGAAGATTTGAGTATGTTTGTGCGCGTGTATACACCTATGTGTTTATATTTTCTAAATGTATTATTCTCATTTAAAATGTCACAATCATGTCTCTAAATGCCTAATTGAAATATGGATCTTTGGCTAGGATTTTGTCTAATGGATGTATAAATCGACTTGATTTATGGTTGTTTTTTGTAATATTTTGCAGGCCCATATCATCGGCTGAGACTTCTTGTGTGACCATGTCCTATCGTGAAACTACCTCTGTTGACCATTACAGTAAGTAGAAATGGGAAAACCGAAATGGATAACTGTTTTACTTATAAAAAACAAAGAAGTCACAAGGTCATGCTTTTTTTGATGCATGTAATTTTTATTGGTATTTCAAAGGATGCATGACAAAAATTGGATTGAATAAAGAGTTACAAGAGAAGTGACATTGTAACAACAGTGGTATGTGTGTCTCATACGGTCCTAAGAGCGAATGTAGACATATGAATTATTCAATGGGCAATATACAAGACACCCGTCTCCAACAGTATCAGGAATCCATAGTTACATTATGAACTACAAACTGAAGCTTATTACATAACGCTTAGCATCCTAAAAAAGAAAAAAGAGAGCAAGAAAAATAAAAGAGAAGAAAAGAGAAGGCACGTTTGGGCTGCACTGGGAATGAGTATTGAGGGTAAACTGTGCTGCCATTACGTCTTTCAGCAACAATATCATTATTCGGGAACCACCAGGAACACATGGGACAGGTCGGTCATCAAGGGGTCAGTGTCGGAGAGTCTAGAAGGAAGCTTTGGGAGTGTCAGTAAGGGGCCACCCAGGAGATGAGCCCTCTGGAGGGAATTCAGGTTGGTTCCACCTTGTCGGAGCTAGAGTACGTCCAATCTCCCCAGAGAATTGCAGAGTTTGGCCGTAAGGTACCACTTGGAGTTTTGGAAGCACCGCATGATAGGTTGGAGCTGGTCGGGGGGGAGGGACTCAGTAAGGAAGGAAGACCATGTAGAGAAAAAACGGTCTATGTGTCTCTCCTCGTTGCGTGTGTCTGCCTTATCGAGAAGCATAAACTTATGGAGAATGGATTGTAAGTCCTCCGTGGTAGGGACCTGTGGCATTATCCAATTAGTGAGTATAACTTTTTTAGAGGCCAGCATGCAAAGATGCTCCCATCGTGGGATGGATTGAGTGGAAGAAGTAAGCCCATGAGGTATGTCATGTAGTAGGCAAAGTGTAGGGTGGGGTTCTCATGTCGCTCTCGACATAGAGTTCATGTAGTCAGTTATCTCGCGCCATAGGGAACTAATCCGTGGACAAGACCAGATCAGGTGTATAAAGTCTGGGTGATGTATGCCACACTTGGGGCAATGTTGTAACCAGTCTGGTGATGAAGAGACAGGAGCAAAGTTAAAAGCATAATATGCCCGGTGCAGTAACTTAAATTGTGTCTTTCGCCACGATTCACAAATTATATAATTACTGATGTGCTGCCATCCTCGTAGAATGCTGTCAAAAGTGTCCTCAACTGGGCAACCTATCAATTGGGCCCACGGATGTGCAAATGTGGGAATGTACTGGTCTGGCTGTTGGTGTATGTCACGAAGCGTAAGGTATAGGTTGGACAGGGATAACTTGGGCGGGGAGGAGGTTAAAAGTCTATTAAAGATTTGGGTAGCAGCATTCTGTTGATGAGTGCAGTGGGAGTGAATGAAATGTGAAAGTTGTGCATATTGAAGAAAATGAGTGGGGGACACACGAAATTTGGAAGTGATATCTTCGAACGTCATGCAGGAACCTTGTGGAGAAAGTACATCTTGTATCGTATGTATGCCGAGAGAGTTCCATACCAGGAAATTACGGGATCCGGCCCCTGCCGGGAATACCGGTGAGGTGGTGATAGGCATCCATGGGTCCCTCCATGTCGTCACAGTATCTCTAATGAGGGTATGTGTTTTAAGGTGTGGGGGTAGGGAATGTAGGGGAGAGTGTAGGATGCCCGTTAGGGACCGTGGGTGGACTAATTGTTGTTCTAGGGGGGTATTAGAGTAGAAGGAGGTGTCCAATAACCAGTCTCTGATGTGTCTAAAAATGCTGGCCAAATTTATAGTCTGACATTCGGTATATTCATACCCAAGTGACTTTTCAGGAGTTGCATCTTTGACAGGGCGATTCAGAATGGAGAGGTCTTGCAGGGACAATAGCACTGGGGAATGATCTGAAATAACCAGGTCCATAATCCATATGTCATTGAGTTTCCCCATGACTGATGATGAAAGAAGAAAAAAATCGATGCGGGACATAGTTCCGTGAGCGTGTGACAGGTGAGTGTAGTCCCGCTCAAGTGGGTGGAGAAATCGCCAAGCATCAATGAGGTCACTCGCGGAAAGCATAGTATCAAGATGTTTGTCCTGGGGAGAAGTGCAGGGACGGGACTGCATTAAAGTCGCCTCCGATGATACGATGAGTATGCAATGCTGATTGAGAGGTCTGTGTCAACAAGTTCTCAAAAAAGTCCTGAGGTTTCTAGTTACACCTGCCAAAGCCTCAGTACTCATGCTTCTCCTGCAATATATTTCTGTTCAAGGAAAGCTATCTTTTTCTATAAAAAGAACACAGCTCCCACTCAGAATAACTCTGTTGGTGCAGAGAGGCTGAACGTGGCAGTTTGTCCATTCTGCATTTGTACAAATAGAGTTGAATCTGCAATAGTAGGACAACCTGTCCCCTGTTCTGTTACCATTTATTTTCTGGATCGGGGCGCCCACAATTTTTCGTCTGGAGATCTACTTTTCAAATGACGAGCTCAATGAGATCTACCAACGAAAAAAAACCTGCCTTCAGGGGGGGAAGGGGGTGTGGCGGTGCATTGAAGTCAATGGCACCGCAGCCACGCACCCCGCCCACAGTGCGATCGCCCGCACCCGGAATGCAGACATATTAGTGCCTGCATTCCGGTCCAGTGCTTGCAAAAATGAAATGCTGCAAGCACTATTTTTGCAGATCGCACTGGACTGGAAGTCCTCAATCTCTTTTTCTGCCGGATCTGTTCTAAATGAATCGAAAAGTACAGAGTACAGAGGCTTCCCATTCATTCAGAAAATATTTGCTATCATCCAGTTTCTGAATGGTGAGAATCCTCTGTATAGAGTGCTACTCCCCATTGAGAAACTCATGAATGAACAGGAAGTGATGTAAAGCACTTCTTGTTCATTCATAACTGGGGACACATAGTACTATGTGTCCCCAGTTATTTACAAACACTGGAGTGATCAGCTGATCGCTCCAGCGTTTGCTCTGCACAGAGGATCAGAACATATCACTGATATGTACCGATCCTCCGCCGCTCAGCCACGCACAGAGTGGGGCTCAGCCTGCAGCTTTTCCTCTGGATCCTCGCTGCTCTCCCCGCCTGTATGCAGGGGAGAGGGGAGGAGAAGTGAAGGAATCGCTGAAGCTGGCGGGGGCGGAGGAGGGAGCCGCTGTCACAGCAGCATGGCCGAGCGGTGTGGAGAGAGAGAGCCGCCGGCTGTCAGATCCTGGCCGAGCAGCCCTCTCTCTCCCTCCTCACCGCTCGGCCATGCTGCTCCTCGGATCCCCGCTGCATACAGATGGGGAGAGCAGCGGGATACAGAGGAGAAGCCCCACTTCTCCCTGCTGTCTGAGACTTGGATGTGCCCCCGCACCTGTGCCCGAGGCGAGAGCCTGGCTACGGCCCTGGCGGGAGGACAGGATTGCTTTGCGATCGAATGGTAGATCGCGATCGACCTAATGGGCACCCCTGTTCTAGATGATCAGATTGATTTCTAGATTATCAGGCCTTGATTGAAAGCACAAAGTAAAATAGTCTAGCACTAAAAATGCACAAACTTTACAGGGATAGCTACTATTGGAACTTAGCCGAATTGCATTACATGCAGGAAGACAGTCTGGAATCTTTTATTAAACACAAGAATTTGTTTGTGACAGTCAAAAATATGTTGTGTACATAAATGATTTCTGCCTATATGCTGGATATGCTAATATGTTAGGCATGCCGCTTTTACTAAATGTAACCTCTGCTTTTAGTAATTTTTTTTCATCACATGATCAGTTCAACTTGCCCAGGTTTGTGAAAGGTCTATTTAAAGAGACTCTGTTTCCTTGCTGATGCAGAGCTAAATGACAATGTCTCTGCAAAGGCCATCCCCCGACTTCCATATGCCATATATTCCATATATATTTGTCCCTCGTTCCTCTGAAGCTAGTAAGAATACCCAGCACTTCTGGGTATGAGGGAGCATGTTCCCTTCTCCCCTTTGAAGGTGCCTGGGCTTAGCAGCCAATCGCTAGACCAGGAAAATTACTCCCCTAGGTCAACGACATAGGCCAGCTTTAGTGCCAGCTGGGTATAAGTAAGGAGCCGTGGTGGCCAGAGGTGTAACTAGAAACGGCATGGCCGGCTCCGCCCAGTTGTTATTGCTTAATGACAGTTCAGCGTCCCCAGGTCATTTGGGGACGCTGATCTGTCATTGCAAATGGGCGGAGCCAGCCGTGAGATCACGGCTGGCTCTGCCCAGCTGTCATTTGTGGGGCGAAAGGCCGGCCTTCGGCAGGCTGTTCACCCCGCTTCGGCTGACACTTCGGCTCAGTCGAGCCGCTCGGCCGCCTTCAGCTGCTGTATGGGCTATTGTCAATAGCCCGTACAGCAGCCCTTAGGTTCGACTCAGGTGGCCGAAGAGAGCCGAAGGATCAGCCAAAGCTAAGGTTGGATCCTTCGGCTCCTTTGTGAATAGCCCCCTATGTCTTTGAAATGTTAGGAGGGGCTGTGAGGGGTTTGAGCTGGCAAGCCCATTGTGTGTTAATGAAGCTTATAAGATAAACACAATCCTTAAATTTCAGTCCCAAGACTTTCTATTGGGATAGACCACTGTGAAACAGCTAAGGAAAACCTGGAATGAGCCATCTTGCTTCATTTAACAAAACACCTAAAATGTAAGAATTTTTTTCCGTATGATGTGTGAACAGGAATGTATAACGAATATATAGAGAGTTTTTCTCAAATTTGACTGCAAAAGTGTAAATACACTTTAAGTTACGCTACGTGAATGGGAACATGTAACATATACAAAGTAGGTGCTATCCCATTTTGGATGCTAAAGTAAAAAATACCCTTTAAGTCCCAGAACGTTTTATTTTTTAATATTTTGGTTCTGCGCTTTATACATTTTAGCATTTGTAGGTAACTCTAATGTATTATACATATTTTTTCTTGGGCAAGGAAAGGCTTTCATTTAAATAGCAATATTTGGTTAAATACAGAGGTCAATCAAAAAGTAATGCCTCCATGTCTGTAATTTGAGATCTACTAGAGTGACTGTAAATGTTCATGTCACATGTTATAGAGGTGTCTTTACCCCACAAATTGATGTTTTTTTTAGATTGAGTAATTAGAACTATGGATGTACGACTAAAACAACAAGCTGTAATTGAATTTCTGGCAAAAGACGGTTTCGCACTAAAAAAAAAAAAAATCCATAATCGGCTAAAGAATGTTTATGGGGACCCTGTAGTGGACATTAGCAATGTGTGGCATTGGGTGAAGAAGAAGTTTTTAAAAGGAAAAAACAAAATTCCACCAGCTGTGGCTGGTTCTCTTGGTTTTTTTTTAGTTTTTACTTTCATGCAAATACTAAAAGATTTATAGAAGCAAGTCGGGTTTTTGAGTACACAGAAAGTTTACTTTATCCACTCCCTCCCAGACAGACAGACAGACGCTGCCTGGGAATTTCTAAGATTTCCCAACAAGCTGCTTTGTTCTCTGAAAAGAGACTGTAAAGCAGCTTATGTCCGGTAAAGGAAACAAGGAAATCATGTAGCAAAAATAACAAGTAATATTAAAAACTTTGAATACAGAAGTACCTGTAATATA
>NW_017307318.1:145986-147245 GCF_000935625.1 Nanorana parkeri
AATAGGAGGCCAGCCTTTACACGCACATGAACTTTAATGGCATCCCAGTCTTACTCCGTAGGGTTCAATATTAAGTTGGCCCACCCTTTGCCGCTAAAACAGCTTCAACTCTTCTGAGAAGGATGTCCACAAGGTTTAGGAGTGTGTCTATGGCAATGTTTGACCATTCTTGCAGAAGTGCATTTGTGAGGTCAGGTACTGATGTTGGACGAGAATTCCTGGCTCGCAGTCTCCGCTGTAATTCATCCCAAAGGTGTTCTATCGGGTTTAGGTGCAGGCCAGTCAAGTTCTTCTACCCCCAAACTCGCTCATCCATGTCTTTATGGACCTTGCTTTGTGCACTGATGCACAGTCATGTTGGAACAGGAAGGGGCCATCCCCAAACTGTTCACACAAAGTTGGGAGCATGAAATTGTCCGAAATGTCTTGGTATGCTTATGCCTTAAGAGTTCTCTTCACTGAAACTAAGGGGCCAAACCCAACCCCTGAAAAGCAACCCCACACCATAATCCCCCCTCCACCAAACTTTACACTTGGCACAATGCAGTCAGACAAGTACCGTTCTGCTGGCAACCGCCAAACTCAGACACATCCATCGGATTGCCAGACAGAGAAGCGTGATTTGTCACTCCAGAGAACACATCTCCACTTCTCTAGAGTCCAGTGGCTGCACGCTTTACACCACTGGATCTGACACTTTGCATTGCACTTGGTGGTGTAAGGCTTGGATGCAGCTGCTCGGCCAAGGAAGCCCATTCCATGAAGCTCTCTACGCACTGTTATTGTGCCATATTTGAAGGCCACATGCAGTTTAGAGGTCTGTATCTATTGACTCTGCAGACAGTTGGCGACTTCTGCGCACTATCCGCTTCATGTCATTTTACATGGCCTACCACTTTGTGGCTGAGTTGCTGTTGTTCCCAGTTGCTTCCACTTTGTTATAATACCACTAACAGTTGACCGTGGAATATTTAGTAGCAAGGAAATTTCACAGACTTATTGCACAGGGGGGCAACCTATCACGGTACCACGCATGAATTCACTGAGCTCCTGAGAGTGAGCCATTCTTTCACAAATGTGGCCATGGAGGTGATTGGAACACCTGAATCCAATGATTTGGAGGGTTGTCCCAATACTTTTGACAATATAGTACAGTGGCGGAACTACCACCATAGCGACCGATGCGGTCGCTATGGGGCCCGCAGCACTGGGGGGCCCGGATCCCCGCTGCTCTCCCCTCACTTGTATGAGCTGAGGCA
>NW_017307318.1:147341-148001 GCF_000935625.1 Nanorana parkeri
AGGCCCACCAGTCCCGAGCTTTGTACTACAGCAAGATGGGTTGATTTATTTTTCCTAGCCAATGCTCAGGCAGAAAAAACTTGGAGCGGCAATTCAGCTGGCCACCCTCTGAGGACCCTGCATCTCCCTCCTTAGCTGCACGTTTCTCCTTGGCCGCACATCCCTCCTGGACCATAGGTTTATCCTCGCCCTCACATTCCTCCTCACCTCTGCCTCGGTCGCTCATGCCGCTCGTTATCGATCGGCAGGCGGGGAGGAGAGCGGAGCCGCTGTCCTCTTGTCAGTTTCAGGATGACAGCGGCTGTGTGCGTGGCCAAGCGGAGGATCTGTAAGTATCATTGATATTTACCGATCCTCCGTGTGCAGCACAAACACTGGAGTGATTGTCTGATCACTCCAGTGTTTGTAAATAACTGGCGACACATAGTACTACCGTGTTTTCCCCGAAAATAAGACACTGTCTTATATTGTTTTTGGGTCAAAAAAACACACTAGGTCTTATTTTCGGGGTAGGTCTTATTTTTTTTTCTTTTATGTATAACACTCCAAAGTTAATGCAAATCCAAATTAATCCAAAATGGCAAAGTGTGCTTTCACTCTGGATTCCTCCCAGGGGGAGGGCATTTGGTATCACTCCGCCTGTGACAGGCGCCGGCGCTA
>NW_017307318.1:148737-165913 GCF_000935625.1 Nanorana parkeri
AAAAAAAATGGACGCCGGAGGAGCCGCTGCCGTCCTGAAACTCCGCTCCATTCGGTGATCGATCGGCAGGCGGGGAGGAGAGCGGAGCCGCTGTCCTCTTGTCAGTTTCAGGATGACAGCGGCTGTGTGCGTGGCCAAGCGGAGGATCTGTAAGTATCATTGATATTTACCGATCCTCCGTGTGCAGCACAAACACTGGAGTGATTGTCTGATCACTCCAGTGTTTGTAAATAACTGGCGACACATAGTACTACCGTGTTTTCCCCGAAAATAAGACACTGTCTTATATTGTTTTTGGGTCAAAAAAACACACTAGGTCTTATTTTCGGGGTAGGTCTTATTTTTTTTTCTTTTATGTATAACACTCCAAAGTTAATGCAAATCCAAATTAATCCAAAATGGCAAAGTGTGCTTTCACTATGGATTCCTCACAGGGGGAGTGCATTTGGTATCACTCCGCCTGTGACAGGAGCCGGCGCTATAGAGGAGGCATCGGCTTATGCGGCTCTACTCCCTGCGCTGCCGCCTCACTTCCTCTAGCGCCGGCTTCGTTGGCACCGCTGATTCTCTCCCGCAGTTCTTCAAGTTCCCCCTTATGACACCACCGGCCCTGGGACTAGGTCACAACTAGGTCTTATTTATGGGGTAGGTCTTATATTTTAGCAATTCCCAAAAATGGCACTAGGTCTTAATTTCAGGGTAGGTCTTATTTTCGGGGAAACAGGGTATGTGTACCCAGTTATGAATGAACAGAAGGTGATTTACATCACCTCCTGTTCATTCATGAATTCTCAATGGGGAGAAGCACTCAGTACCGAGGCTTTTCCCCATTGAGAATCTGCTTGATAGTAAATATCTTACTATCAACAGTTTGTGAATGAATGGGAAGCTGAGGTGCTGAGGCTGCAGAAAAAGACATTGAGGACTATGTGTCCTCAATGTCTTTTTCTATTTCAAAAGGGAAATGTCAGGGGTCTGTTTAGACCCCTAATGTTTCCCCGCAGCTCCCCCAACAGTAACATAATAATAAATAATAATGAAAAAATAAATTAAAAAATGTGTAGATAAAAAAAAACACCCCCCCCCCCCACACAAATTCGCACCAGGGCGGAAGTGTTTCACCGTGGTTTCCGCACAATTTTTGAAAGAGCATTTTTGGCTGTTTTTTTTTCTAACCAATTAAATTTTTATTGGTTTTGATACGAAAATAACATCGCTTATCAACATAAAAAAGATGCAATCAAGTACAACTATTGGTTGTTATATTAGCGGGTAATGCTATATACATAGTGAAACGTCACTTAGGTTCCCCGCAGTATTCTAATACAATGTATCAATAACACCGTTGTACTAAGCACAAGTATCTAAAAACATTAACTGAAGTGTTCATCTGAATTAACACACTGTACGCTGTAATGTAGAGAAAGACGCACAGGAGCAGATAAAAAAGGAAATAAAAAAAAAAGAGAAGAAGAACCAACACAAGATTCTTTAGGGAGCTCAATTTGGGTTAGAAGAGCGCCAAGTTATCCAGGAGTTCCAAAGGCCGTCAAATCTGTGGATGTTATCGGTTTGAAAAGCTAATATTCTTTTATAGGAATAGTGTAAATGTACTAAATTAGTAAGCTGTGAGATATTAGGAGAATCTGGAGTCCTCCAGTTTCTAGCTATGAGTAGTCGGGCAGCCAGTAGAATATGAGTTATTACAATTCTAGTCATTGGAGGAAAGTCCTCCAATCTTAGATTGAGAAGTGCCAGTGCTGGCTCAGGGGTGGCAGCCCGACCACTGATTGCACCAATTATCCGAAACACGTCTCCCCACAGGCACTGCACTTCGGGGGATTGCCAGAAAGTGTGCAGCAGGTTCCCCACTTGACCACAGTTCCTCCAGCACAATGCGGAATGGTCTGCCGAAAACTTAGCCAATCAGTAGGGAGTAAGATACCATCGAAGGATAAGTTTCAAAGAGACCTCCCAAAGGTTCACGCATTTAGTGGCCAAGAATATCATACTCAATGCTCTGGTCCACTGGGCTGGAGAAAACGTGATGTGCAGGTCTGTTTCCCACTTCTGGAATGGAAGAGACTTAACAAAAAGGTGTTTCTCCTGTAATAAGCCGTAGATCAAGGAAATGCCCTTAGTGGATGTGTGAGGGTTATGATAGAATGTCCACAGGTTGTTAGGGACTGAAACCTCAGGGATGTGGATCCCATTTAGGAGATGATGTATCTGAGAATATTGGTAAAACGTGGAAGGATGGAGGGAATATTGATTACATAGTACAAGAAAAGGTTTGAGTTTGTTGTTTTCATAGAGATCAGAGATCCGGGTAATCGAACTAGCCTGCCAATGTTTAAGATTAAGGTCTGGAATGAGCAGCTCCAAAACTTCTATCGGTACAGATATTTTTGTGGTCGGTTCTAGAGAGAATTTCAAGGAGCATAGGTGTCTCCAAGCGGTCATAGAGGCATCTATAGTTGGGGATATAGGATCTTTTGAGAACCCCGGACACAGGCTGGCCAACATAAAATGAAGGAAGTTATGTCTAGTTAGGAAGGATCGTTCAACTTCCCTCCAAAGGGTATGAGGGGAGGGACTGAACCATGATTTGATTTGTTCTAGTAGAACTACGAAATAATAGTCTTTAAGATCGACCATACCCATGCCACCCGCCGATCTGTGTCTAATTAATTGGCGGTATGCGCATCGTGCCCTCTTGTTCTGCCAAATATATTTGAGCAGTAAAGTTTTAAGGGAGTTAAAATAGTGGGTAGGTAGCGGTATTGGTAGTGTTCTGAATAAATAAAGTGCTTTGGGAAGAAGCGACATTTTGAAGGCTGCTAGGCGGCCAGACCATGACAGTTCGTGTTTATCATTTTGGAACATATTTAAGAATGGGAGATAGTTTTCTCTGTATAGAGAGTTGGTGTTCGGAGTGAGATTAATGCCCAGATAAGACACTTTATCAGTGTTCCAGGCATAGGGAAGCGAGACAGATATATTTTTTTGTGTTGTAGAGGGGATGCCTATATTGAGAATATGAGATTTAGAATCGTTGACTTTATAGTAGGAAATGCGGCCAAATTGGCGTATAACTTTGTGGACCTCCAACAGGGAGGGAGCTGGGTTCGTGATCATGAAAATCACATCATCAGCAAACAATTGTATTTTGTGATGGTGGGGGGAGAGGTGGAATCCTGTAATAGAGGGGTTGGTTCTAATAGCTTCGGCGAAGGGTTCCATGAGTAGATTAAATATTAAAGGTGATAGGGGGCATCCCTGCCTTGTGCCATTAGATATGCTGAAGGAAGAAGAAAGGATTCCCGAGACTAATACTTGGGCTGATGGGCAGGAGTATAACGCCATAATAGCGTCATAAATTGGGCCAGCGAAGCCAAACCTGCGGAGCACATGTTCCATGTATTGCCAATAAATTCTATCAAACGCCTTCTCAGCGTCTAACGTCAGAAGGACAGAAGGAGTTTTGGATTTGGAGGCCCAGTGTATGAAATTAATAAGTCTACGAGTGGCATCGGGTGCCTGTCTACCCAATAGAAATCCCGACTGGTCCGGATGGATCAAGGCCGGCAACAAAGTGTTCAATCTAGAGGCTATGATTTTAGCATAAAGTTTGACATCGGTGTTAAGCAATGATATCGGGCGAAAGTTAGATGGGGTTGTAGGCGTCTTGCCCGGTTTGGGAATGGTTACTATAGTAGCTTTTAACATTTCATTTGGTAATGAAGCTTTTTTGATGGCCGTTCCAAAAACCCGAAGCAGATGGGGAGCCAGCAGGTCTGTAAGCCGTCCGGACCAGGGGCCTTACCACTGGGCAGAGTTTTAATGATTCGAGAGAATTCCTCTACTTCAATGGGAGAATTAAGGGTAGATAGTTGGGTTGTAGATAGAATGGGGAGTTTCAAAGAGCATAAGAAGTTGTTAATATCAGTAGCCGTGGGTATAGGGGTAGATGGATCCTCTTTAAGATTGTATAGGGAACTATAGTATGACTTAAATTTATCAGCAATGTCTATAGGGCTTGTGATTTTTGTACCACCCAAAGGGCACTCGACATGGTGAATTCTAGATTTGGCTCTATGGCCTTTAATCTGATTGGAAAGAAAGGCTCCCGCCTTATTAGCACTAGAGTAATATGTCAAACGTAGTCTTCTCGAAGATTTGTCAAATCTATCCAAGAGAAGGGTACGCAGTTCAAGTCTTAACCTGTTCAGTTGGGATAAAAGTGCAGGTTGGGGGGCGGATTTATTTTGTGAGTCTAAATCATGGATAAGTTTGAGTAGCTTATATAATTGAGCAGATCTTTGTCTGTTTAATTTGGCAGTTTCCTGTATGAGTATTTCCCGCATGCATGCCTTGTGGGCATTCCACACTATGGTAGGGTCGTCCACGGAACCCGTGTTGGTATAGAAAAACTCTGTCAAATGGTTAGCAAGAGACGGGGCTATATCTGTGCGTTGTAGCACTGAGGTATCGTTCCTCCAGATTCGTGTCCGAGATTTGGGTGGGGAAGGGGAAATTTGTATAGAGATGGGAGCGTGGTCCGACCAGGTAATGCTATGTATTTTCGTCTCGGAAACTCTCTGAAGGAGGGAAATATCTACTATGAACATATCAATGCGTGAATACGAGTTGTGAACAGGGGAGTGAAATGTAAAGTCTCTCTCGTTGGCGTGGTGGCAACGCCAGACGTCATAGAGATTCTCTCTTGCCAAGAAGAGGGATAGGTTAGCTGAGCGTGGTCGCACACGCGACACTGAATAATCTACAACGGGGTCCGACACAATATTGAAGTCCCCACAGTATAGGAGAAGGCCCTGTCTGACATTTGCCACCCTGTCAAGGAGTTTGTTCAAAAAACGTAATTGATGCAAATTTGGCACATAGACGTTAACCACAGTGTACATGACATTGTCGAACATCCCCACAACAATAACGTATCTGCCCAGAGGGTCAATCACTATCTCTTTAGGAGTAAATGAGATCCTATTTCGGACAGCAATCAGCACGCCTCTCTTTTTCTTTCCGGGCATATTTGAAAAGTATATAGTGGAAAATTCTTTATGTGAACAGCGTGGGGCGTAATCTATGCAGAAATGTGTCTCTTGGGCGCACATTATATCACAATCAGCTTGTAATGCTTCTTTCCACATCATAGAGCGTTTGGCCGGATGGTTGAGGCCTTTTACATTAAGTGAGAGTATGCTCAATGCCATAGCGAAGATTCACAAGGGTGGTAAGTGCTAAGGTCGGCACCGGAGTGTGGGAGTAAGCTGATAGTGCCCAGCCAGAATTTAAGTAATTGTGTCGTGGAATACCCTGAGAGGTTCCGAAAATAGGATACAATTGGAGAGGCGTGCTGAACGTGTCGGTCAGTAGAGCAGAACACACCTACAAAATAAAAATAAAACAAAAAACAGTTTGAACATTCCAAAGTCACTTGTAGGAACAAGTAAAATAAAAACCATAACAATAGAAAAAGAAGTAACAGTAAAATACTGTGCAACTTGTACGGGGTAGGTAACAATCCCTAGGGCAGCATCGAGCAGTAAGCAGGTACTCTCTCAATGATATGAGAAAAGAGAGATTTAAAAGAGTACATAGCATTCAAGGCCCATGACGGCCATCCTTTTCCACCTGTCGCCACTCAGGGGAGAGCTGGCGCTGTCCAGATGAAGAGGGCTGTTGTCGGGTGTCCTCTGGCTGGATATTCCAGAGCCGCAGGAGCTTAATTCCTTCTGTCACAGATGAGATCGTATGGGCTGCGCCCTTGTTGGTAAGCAGAATTTGAGTGGGGAAACCCCATCTGTAAGAGATGTTGTGCTTTCGCAGAGCTTGGGTTATAGGCGCCAGGTTACTACGGAGATTCAAGGTGTGTTGCGATAAATCGGGATAAAACTGCAGATTCGTGCAGCTATCCGGTAGTGAAGAAGGAGATCTGACAGCCGCCATGATCTTCTCTTTGATATGGAAAAAGTGGACACATAAAATGACATCACGTGGAATCTTTTCTGGCAGGAACGCAGGTTTTGGCAGGCGATGAATTCTGTCAATCACGAATTCAGCAGGAGGAACATCAGGCAGCATCGTAGAGAGGATGTTCTGGACATAAGGGAGTAACTGCTGAGGCGCAACTGACTCTGGGACTCCTCTAATTTTAATGTTGTTGCGTCGGGCTCGATCTTCTAAGTCTGCTACTTTAGACTGCAACCAGGTAACATCATCTGAGACTTGATTATGGGAGTCTATGAGGTCATTAATGGTAGAAGTAAATTCCCCCATCTTGTGTTCCACATGGTCAACCCTTGAGCCCACAGCAGTAACCTCTGAGCGTAGATCTTGAACCAGGGCGACCATGTCTGAGTGGATGGCACTGCGTAGGGATATTAGCATATCCTTTAGTGTGGTATCTAATATTGGTTGGTTGGTAGTAGGGAACCCAGTGATGGAGCTGTTTAATTCCCTTGTGTCATCCATAGAAGAGTTGTAATGACTCACCTCTATGTCACTGACCCGTCCCCCCGACATCCTGGCCTTGGTTTTTACAGGGCTGGTAGACTGTGAGGAGGCTGGTGATATTGCCCCTCTCTGGATGGAGGAGGATGCAGAGTCTGCAGATGGGGACGAGGAGGAGCGGGGAGAGCCGCGATCACTCTGGGCAGAGTAGCGCTCTGTCTGTGCGGGCGGACCGTCGCCAGCTTGCCCACGCTTTAGGGCCGAGGAGGTGAAAAATTCGGTCAGCTTTCGCGGCCGCCGGGTCTGTTTCCGTTTTCGGGACATGACGTCTGTCCTCCGGTGGTTGCCGGTGAGTGAGCTGGGGAGTCTCGATCAGTGTGAGGCTGTGTGGAGAGATTTGTGCTGCTCGATGTGACGGAGCTCAAGGACTAGACGTCCATATTGTCCGCACGCTGGCCACGCCCCCATTTTTGGCTGTTTTTAGTCGCGTTTCAGCGCTGAAACGCAATTAAAAACGCTCAAAAACGTGCTGATCAGTGCATTTCTATTAAAATGGGGCGGGGGTTTCCATGTGGGGGGTGGGGGGCTTACATTTTTTTGCTATGGGGCCCTGAGATTTCTAGTTACGCCCCTGATACTGTATATCTCAAAAGAACAATTTCAGCTTATAAGAAGCTTGTTTAGTGAAAGTTGGACAGTATAGCATATTTCAGTGAGAGTACATGTTGGGATTTTATTGTAAGGATTACCTTAAAGATTAATTTAGTCAGATATGAGACACAATTAAATGTGGCTGTGTAATCATTAACTCTTTCGCTGCCACCGACGCACGGCGGAACACAACCGCTTGCACCTGGCCCCACCAGTATGCCATATGTCGGTGGATTTCACCCTGCCTCTATAAGCTCATGGTCTGCCAAGCCGCTGATGATTGCCATTACCAAAAAATCCCCCCCACCACACCCCCACGCTGGCATCTGACAGCCTCTGCTCCCCCCTCGGGCCGACTGCAGTTTAAGGATGACAGCGGCTCTGTGCGTGACTGAGCAGAAGATCAGTAAATATCCTTGATATTTACCGATCCTCTATTTGCAGAACAGACACTTGATTGATCATCACACCAATGTTTGTAAATAACTGGGGACACATAGTACTATGTGCCCAAGTTATGATTGAACAGGAAGTCCTGTACATCACTTCCTGTTCACTCATGAATTTCTGAATGGGTAGTAGCACTCACTATAGAGGCTTCTACCCATTCATAACTGGATGATTGTAAATATTCCCATTCATTCAGAAACACCAGTTTCTGAATGAATGGGAAGCCCCTGTACTGATTGCTTTCCATTCATTTAGAACAGAAATTAAATTGCAAAAATTAAGTATCAGGGGTCTATTTTTATAAATAAAACACAACACCCCCCCTCCCCCCGCTCTCCCACACACACAGATAACATACACGTGCAACAGTGTGTACCATATTGTGGTATATACCATGCACATGCGCTGTGGTGTGTTGTTAGAACGCATTGCAGTGCTTGATTTTTTTTATTTAAAAAAAAAAATTCAACTGTGGCAATGCATGGCAAAGCGTTCTGACACATTGTGATATGCTGTGTTGCGATTAAATGTATCATTTTATCACAACACACATCCCAACACAGAACACATACAATTTTTAACATAAGTTGCTTATTTACAGTTTTGAGTAACTTCATTTTTTTACCTTTTCGCAAAAAGGCGCATTTTAAAACGCAGCAGTAGAAAATTAAAACTATGGGAAAAACTGCAAAAATTGTGTGGCCAGCTGAGGTTAAAAGCGTTCTGGAGGGCTTGGCAGCGAAATGGTTAAATGTATTTTTTTAAATACAAGCAGTGTAAGTATCTGAATTTGGTAGACGCCTCTTGCAGGATTTTGAATGGGCTATCCATTTTCAATCTTGTTATCTTTGACTAGAGATCTGCTTTGAAGTTACTTTTGATGTGACTAAAGGTCCCCACACACCTTACGATTATCGTATGATTATTTCCGTACGACCCTTTAAAAATCGTACGACAAGAGGGCGACCGTGCTACAATGCGGCGTTATTTTTCGTACAATCGTCGTATGACCCACCCGTTGTAGTTGTACGATCATGGTCGCACGACGGAAATTATCTCATGTTCCCGCAGCCAAGGATGCGTTCATTGGACATCAATTGAGATAAAAGCTAAGGACTTCAGAGCAACCATCCCCCACACTTGTTTGTTGCAAGCAAATGATGGATCACGATATGCCAGAAATGCCTATCATCATGGTTGGTGTTGCTGCCATACGTACTTATCGTCAACGCAGGTCAATTCCAAGACGCATTTGGGTGAAGAATTGGCTGCATATGCGTGATCGCTACTCCTATGTTGCTCTTCTCCAGGAATTGCGTGAGAACAATCCTGAGGACTTCAGGAACTACCTCAGGATGTCTGATGATGCCTACAGCACCCTGTTGGCACTGGTGTCCCCTCACCTTGTGAAGGCAGATACAGTGCTGCGCAAAGCAATTCCCCCCCATCAGAGGCTCATTGCTACCCTTCGCTACCTTGCCACAGGACGTAGTTTTGAGGACCTCAAGTTCACCACCGGAATTTCCCCACAGGCCCTGTGTTTGATCATACCAGAAACCTGTGCGGCAATAATCAAAGTTTTACAAGACGAGTATATGAAGGTAAGTTTATTTGTCATATTGAAATGTCAAACATGTGTATCATTTACCTCCAGCAAAATAAATAAGACATGTCTTCTGTCAAAATATATATTAAATGTCTTGCTTCAAACATACCAATGTCATGAAGTTAAACTTAAAGATTGGCGTATGTATTTGGCCCTAAAGAAACCTGAGAGTCAGACTCTCTTGAGGGAACACTACCCCAATAGTTTGGTTCCTGTGGCTGAATCAACTCTTGCTGGGCTAATTGGTTTGGACGGTGCACATAGTGTGGGCCCAAACGATGTACAGGGTTGTATTGCTGATGCATGGGGGGTTGTTGCATGCATTGTTGTGGCATTGGCTGCTGAAGCATATGTGGTGCTGGTGCCTGTGTCTCAGTGCCCACATCCGATGGATGCCAAGCAGGACGTGTCACACCACCTGTATGTGTACGAGAAAGGTAAAGGTAGTTGTTTGGACCGAGGAGGCCATGCTGCCCATCATGCATGATTTGGAGCAAAAGCGTGCTGCCGTTGCTGCTGCTCCATGCTCTGCATTTTCAATGCTGCAACCTGAAAGAAACGAGCACTCTCATTAGGCTGTTTGTCAAGTGCGGCCGAAGCCTTATTTAGGAATCTATCAATTGCTATGTCTGTAGCTGCCCTCTTCCGTGCCCTTCGTGCAGGTGCAGCAGGAACAATACGCGATGGTCCTGGGTCAGCCTCTGAAGTTCCCTCCAAAACAAGGCAAGCAGGAATTAATAATGGCCTTGACCAGCCCATACAAGCCGCAGATGACCTAAAGAGAGGGTGATATGCTCCTACCAAGGAATGGCCTACGTCAATTACTGTTCATGGGTGCAATATAGCAGTATATCTGATTCATTACATGCAGCATGCATGATATAGTGGGAGTGCAAAATAAAGCATTCTGCAGGTCCCCATATACGTACATAGGTTACCAGTCCACAAAACCTAAATGATCATCCATGTCAAAAGCTGTAGTTCCAATCACAAAATCATACTCCAAATCCGCTATGGTACCCATCCTTTGAGAAGTGATGTATGTTTTCACACACCTGTACACTAATACCATATTGCAGTAAACAATGTGACCCACATAATTTCACATCAAACAATATGGCATGTAATGGTAGCCATCATCAGTGACTACTGCAGATATGACCCATGTTACATCTACAATTTGTTTAGCTAATAGATGGCTATATGTGTGGCAATGCAGTATGTCATTATGCTGCTTACTGCGAATCGCTCCTGCACTTTTTGAACGAAAATCCGCGTTCAACTACGTCTTTTATCCGACCAAATGATCGTTCATCGGGCGGAGAAACACTCACCACGCGTGCCACTGAATTGAATCAGACGAAGGAGGGTGCGCAGTCTGTGAGTCAGCATATGTATACACACCCCGTAATGACATTGCGTACGTCCGCGGGTCCCCTCTCCGCGGCGCCTGTTTTCGAACATGCCCTGTGACGTCAGCTGTGACCAACCAATTGGTCGTTGGAATTGCGCCCATTAACGGACGAATTCCGCATCTGCCACAGCACCCCGAAACATCAGCAAATGAGCCTCAAGTATGAAGCTGGAGGAAATGGTGGAGTTGGTCTGGATCATGGAACGACTGGACTACGACTGTGTCAAGGGGAGATATCACCACAAGAATGTCCACAAACATAAAATCCTGCAGAAGGTCATATGTCTAATTGAGAAGAAATGGGGTGTGAAGAGGTCGGCAGAGCAGCTCGGGAAACGATGGTGTGACCTCAAGAAACGGGAGCCGACGCAGTTAGCTCACATCCACAAAAAACTGAAAAAAAGTAAGTACTATTTACTATGATCAGCAACATGGTGTCCTCATGTTCTTTGGTTCATGCATTGCACTAGGCCCGGGCCTGTAACTGTGAGTGAGGGTAGAGATCTGATACTAGTGCATTTACCCCTTCTAGCTATTTAAGTGCTCCATTGTACCAATGTAGAACATCTCACCATATGTACTATAGACATAACTCAACAAGTTGCTTGCCGTAGTGGTACTCCTGTATATTTTTGTAATGTATGGCATTGTTTTGTGTTATAGGACATGAAGGTCACAGAGATGATGCCCCAGCTGCAGGGGAGAGTGAGGCAGAAAGCCTGCCCACGAATGTTTCGCCCCTAGGGCCTGGCCAGGATGGTAGAGGTGTATTTTTCCCATTGGATTCCGACATATCCTCTAATGGTAAGTTGCGTGTTAGCATTGCATGCCGTTCTGCATTGTGCTGATATTATTGTTGCCGATCCAGTAATGTGGCAATGTTCTTTGCTCTAGTGCAATCGAGCCATGACTCCAGTGAGGAGGATATAGGGGAGGAAGATTCGGCACCTATGCGGAAAGTGGCTTATGGTATTAACTGTTCCTGCATTGCTTAATAACACACATTTGGGGGAATGCATCAAAGCACTTGCACTCCAGTTTCAGACAGCCCAGAACAAGTGCAGATGAAAACACGTGCATAAAAGCAGCTACAAACATGCAGTTGTCAAAGTAGTGCAAGCGGTGAAGAAAACAGGGGCACATGTTACAAGACAGATTTGCACATTCAAATAAATGATCTAAGAGGCTAAAACTGTCGCAAGTGCTTTGATGCATTCCCCACATTATCTCTCAAAATATACGAAAACTATGCCTCTCTCGTTTGTACATTCACAGTGCCCAGTGCCGGTCGATTCTCCTGGACGGCGCAGAAAGGGGACATGGCAGTTTCGGGAGACAGCAATATTAAAGGCTGTGGTATGTATTTACTAATACATTTACAGTGATAGCGTTCTACCTTATCTATTCAATGACACCTATGCATTTGCGGCCCACTTCATCGAACATGATGTGTGTGAGTCTTGTGGACTCACAAGGTGGCCAGGGAACGCACAAATGCATAAGGGAAGCATTATTTTTATCTCTCCCTCATGCCTTTGAACATTTTATTACAGAGGAAGATGTGGAGGTCATTGTGGTGGATGAGGATGACAGTGGGCCTCCATCAGTTGCAACTTGCAACCCATCGTACGGTATGTACTATTATCAATGACATGTTAATATTGTTGGGTGACATTTAGATTGTTAATATGTATATTTATACATCATGCATTCAATACAGAGGAGGATGTGGACGTGTGTACACTGGCAGATGAGCAGAGTGACATTGACGAGAGTCCATGTAGCAGTGCTTCAGCAGGTATGTATACTATATGATATTTTGGTTCATGTTCCTACAGAGCAATGGTGGCAAACGTAGGGGCGACGTCAAAACCTGGGGGCAATAGTCCCTACTATGTGGGCCACAACTCTCAGGTCTCATACATGATCATGGACCGCGTGCGCCACTCTAGTCATCACGTACACTGTCTGCACCTCTGTGGGATGCTGAAGGAAGAGCAGTTCCTCTTAGCTGCGTTTGGAGCAGAGTCAGTTCACACTTCAGACATGTGATGCTTGGAAGATGATGTACCTCCTCACTGCACAAGTACACGCAAGTCAGGGGCCATGGACAGGAGGGAAGGGGATGCATTTAGCATGTCAGCTGTGGCCTTATGAGGGAGATAGACATTTGTTACTGACATCTGCTTGGGGGATAGGGTCCCACATGTGTGCAGGGGGGATTGTAAGGGGGCTTTTAAGTGTATGATATGTGTGGTCTAATGGAGCTGGCCCTATATTAGTGGTGCTTTTGGGATTCTGGGGTCACTACATTGTCTTTAACACAAACACCATTGGGCAATCTGTCGGTAACATGCATACATGCCAATTCACTTCAATACATATACCTCTTGGCATCATAGTGCATAGCATCTATGGTTAGTGATTTGGGGGGTCACATTGGATCTCCTTCCTGAGTTGAATACGTGTGATATGTATGTGTCTGAGCAAGGGGATCAGGTCTGACCCGTGTAGTGTCAATTAAGAGATTCTCAGCACCCTGCTGTAGGCCTATGTTGGGGTGTCAATCTTAACATGGTATTACCCACCAACATACCCAAAGGACCCACTCAACAGCGGGATGCCTTTACTAGTTCATCAACGTCCCCCTCTGCGATGTACTCATGTTTCTCACATGCACGTGTATGCTGTGCTAGATGCCAGGTGCTAACGCAGCTTCTAACTTTCTCATTCCTTTGAAGGACACACTTTGAACTACCTGCCAGATGCCATCCCTCGACTGTGTACGGTGTTCAGCCGATGCCGGACGATTGTGGACGACATTCGTGACAACGTCACTGAATTAGGAAGGTCCCTGGGTGACCTGGCAGAGGAGATCCATAAATTATGAGAGTTTTAGCTTTGATGAACCTGTTTAGATGTGTTGCCATGTTGGCTTTTCTTCAACCCAAACATAGAAGTGTGCGCAGGTTGCACAGGGTTTTTATATATTAATAAATAGTTTTATACAATCTTCTTGCATTTGCCTCTACTTTCTACAAATGAAGAGTTTTGAGTGGAGCGGGAGACATGTTATACATAGCGGGAAACCATATTTCACGTGATTCACAGGTATAGCCATGAACTGGGATGTGCAGGTGTATCCATATTTGTACATGAGGTGGGCGAACGAGATACACCATGACAGGATCACCAAATACTGTACATGACTATGTCACTATGGAAATGTTGCACATAACACACTGGTGGAAATTAATATGAGCAATTGACGATTCCCCAGTGACGACTTCTTCAAGAAACGACCGTTCAGCGTTTTGGCACCAGTTACAAGTTATTATTTCAAAACGGCTGTTAAACCTCATTAATGAACAACATTACACTAGCATCATTCCTAGGGTGCTGATATATTTACAGTAAAATACACAATAGCGCAATAACTATGATGGGGACACACGAATAGGTGTCAACTAACCTCACTTTTATTATGAACGCATACACTGCATTCATGAACAAGATGGGAATAACCTAAATCATTACTAACTTCATATCATTTGTAACAACTACCTTGCTACATTCCACCCTTCTTATCATTTGTTATTTCTATATGTTTCGACCCGTTTTTGGCAACATTGCCATGGTGTGGTGAACATAATATGTAGGTAGAACAAAAAGCAATTTTAAGCGTCTTGGTTTCGAGGAGGACAATATTGTTTGCTGTGAACATTTTGCATACATATGTAAAACATTTACAGAGCCTCTTGCGGACGTTTGACATATTTCGTCCAGTGGTCCAGGGCAATGTGCTGGAGGAGAGAAGGATGCTTGGCTGTGGTCCAGTCTTCCAACATCCACTTCCGTTTCGGGATTATCAGCGCATGCCTGCTGCAAATTGTAAGACTTTTGACGGACGACAACACAATACACCGTATGATCATCGTACGACTAACGTGAAATTTTCGAACATGCTTAAAAGACGAAAGTCGTATGATTGTACAGTACTGTCGGTCGCACACTGCCCACACACCTTGCGATTATCGGACGAAAAGTCCATCGCATACGATTATCATACCATTATCGTAAGCTGTGTGGGGACCTTTAGAAAGCCTATATGTGTAATGGGCAAATACCGCTGCCCAATATTCAAATATGATTACATTTATGCAAAGTTTTTAAAATTTTAAAGCATGTTGACAAGATTATTTACATCAAGCTGATCACATATGTGTATCTAAAAATATGAAAGAGTAATTTTCAGTCAAAAAATATAAAGCCTTGGAGATGTGCTAATTAATAAAGCGCCCCTTAACACCAATGCATTTTTTATACAGTACCTTGCGATTAACACATGCTATCACACAACTCACCTACCATGCGTTACAGTGTGGCAGGTGCATTGCCTTGCCATTAATTTGAATGGCACCCCAATGCATCTCCTGGCTGCAATGCGCACCACCACAGCATGCAATTCTATCTTTCCACTAGCCAATTTCTATCAAACTCTCCTTGAGAATTAAGAGATTGCAGTGTAAAAATTGAGAATCGGAAGACAGTCTTAATGAGGAAAAGTACGTGTTTTCCTACAAGAATTAAGAGACCGCAGTGTAAAAAGTGGCAAATGGCAGTTTTAATGAGCAAGATTAGGCTAAAATGTACTAGAGAAACAGGGCACAGACAGGTGTTTTCATTCAAGAATTAAGAGAGTGCAGATGATAATATAGTGAGAATGGCCAGTGGTAGGACAGTTTTAAGTAGGGAGACAAGCCCTAACTGGTGCATGACTAACTTTTATTTTATCCCAACCACACTATGTTAAAATAGACAGATATGTCTTTATGATCCTGGTAGTGCCCTACTATATCAGGGCAGTTGTCCATGGCAAGCAATCATCATCCCTCTTCAGTTTGCTCAGGTAAGATATGAAAATGAGACAGAGAAGCTGATTGGTTGCGGTGCAAATCTGTTCCAGATTTTGTCTTCTCCAGTTTTGATAAATTTCACCGAATGTGTACATCAAAATGTGCCTAAGTAAAAACAATGGTTTCCTCTCGATTTCCAAGATGAATACAGGCATACGTTCCCCTCTGTTTGCATTGGATATACTACATGTTATTATGACAAACGTATTATGTTCAACAGAATTAGGATGACCCCTTTCCAGTATTATATTGCAGACCTTTAAATCCATCTGATGGTTGTGTAAAATGACTCCACATCCAGACCTACTATCCAAAATTACCTTCAACTTATATTTCTGTAATCTCATTAATACATGTTTAAAAACCTGTGTATATAATCCACAAGGGGTTGCATTTTTAATAGTGTAATAGAAGGTGAGTAGGTTATAATTCTCCACTTTCAGTAATAGTAATTCCTTCCCATTTAAAATCACCCATTCCAATGTTTTATTCAAGTCACTCACTAAAGCTGGAAATGGGTTCACTTTTAAGTGCTCTTGCTTCCCACAAGTGTCTCGTGACTTCCTCAACATATTCTTCTTCTTCAGTTAAGGGACTCCTGCAGTTGCTCCCTAAGTCCCAGAATGTATTTTGTGTTTCAGTGATGTCTCCACACATTATACCTTTTAGCATGTGTAGTCTACCTGAACATGTTAATAATAATAATGGGGGTCTGTAAATGTGCTAGCCCCCTTGATATAAAAGTCAGCCCTGGTGAGATCGGCACGCAGCTCTGGTGAGACCAGCATGCAGCCCTGGTGGGACTGCACATAGTCCTGGTGAGACCCAAACGTATCCCTGGTGAGATCTGCACGCAGCCCTGGTGAGAACGCACGCAGCCCTGGTGAGAACGCACGCAGCCCTGGTGAGACCCAAAAGCAGCCCTGGTGAGACCTGCAAATAGCCCAGGTGAGACCCAAATGCAGCCCTGGTGAGACCTGCACACAGCCCTCTATAATTGCTGTATAATCCTGGAAGAATGGGATTTGTAATCCTCTGTATCCGCTTGCCATTCTCTGCATTCAATAAGAATGGCAACCGGCTATAGAGGACTACAAATCTCAGCAATCAATGTTTGCTGGTTGCCATTTTCCATTGCTGAATAATCATGATACATATATTAATATATAATCATCAACAACGAGTACCCAACCTCTGCAGCTGGTGCACGTTTACATTTTTTCTTTCAATCTGGCCCCAAAAACATTACCATCTATTACAATCTCATGCTGTCCCTACACCACTGTCAAGGTGCAACAACTTGTGTTTCTGCAGTTGTTCCTCAGCAGCAAAAATGATGCAGTTTTTTGTTTCTGCAGGCTCAATCCTGCATTGCGCCTCAATATTTGTGGTGTATTATACTGCTCCAGCACTGTGGAGTGACACATCTAATGTTTCAAAAGTTGCTCCTCAGCTGCCAAATTTGTACAATGTTCTGCAGTGCCAATCCTGTATTGCGCCTCACTGTCTGCAATTGCTCCTCAGCTGCCAAATGTTTGCATTTTTTCTGCAGGTTGAATCCTGCACTGTGCCTCAATGTTTTTGGAGTAGTATTCTGCTTTGTGACTTTCATGGTTCCACACATAATATTTCTGGATATCATCCACAGTTAAACAAATTATATAT
>NW_017307318.1:166351-209098 GCF_000935625.1 Nanorana parkeri
TATATATATATATATATATATATAAAAACACTTCCTGACACCATCATGACAGCATACAAATGTGTATGGCTCCACCCCCCACCCATTAACAGAACCAGTTATACTAATAATTAGTGATGTACTGATACCGGTTTTTCGGTATCCAGTACGAGTACCAATATTTATATTTCGGTACTCGCCGATACCGAGTAACGATACCAGTACTTCTGGTAGCATAGAGCCGGCTTCCCGGATAATCAGGAAGCCAGGTGGTGTGTCATTACCCACTGCCGGCTTCTTGATTGCCCGGGAAGCCAACTCCACTCTGTTTGGCTGGCTCTATGCTGATTGACTTCCCAGCCAATCGTCATCGAGGCCGGCCAAACAGATCTGACAATATGGCGACACGACCCCCACCATGCAGGCACCTCATTCCCCTCACATAGATCCTTAGCAGCAGTCATTATCGGCCAGCTGGGCAGACAGCGCTCTTCAAGCTCTGCCAGATCTGCACACGTCTCCTGTGTGTACAGCTCCCATGTGATCAGCCTGCTACTGCGCATGCGCAGATTGCGCATTGCTCTCATTCAGAAATCCTGTGCATGCGCATTAGCAGGCTGAGGGCCGATCACGCGGGCACTGTGAACACAGGGGACGTGGGCAGATCTCGGACAGCTTGGAGAGCAGTGTGTCTGCTCAGCTGGCCGAGGGACTGGTACGGTAATGACTACTACTAAGGATCTATGTGAGGGGAGTGATTTGTCTGCAGGGTGGGGGTCGTGTCGCCATATTATCAGATTTGTTTGTTGGGAAGCCGGCTTCTCAGCCAATCATCATTGAGCTGAACAAACAGCATGGAGCCAGCTTCCCACCTCCATGTCAGAGGAAATCTCCTTTTTACCGGAAATTTCCAGTACCGAGAAAGGTATCGGAGAATTTGGGCGAGCACTCACCCAAATACTCAGTATCGGCACAGATACTGATACTAGTATCTGTATCGGTGCATCCCTACTATAAATTAAAACACGCCCCCGAAGGCAGCCATTCTCTTTTCTGTCCTCACTGCTCAAGCCGGTTATATTAAGAATATTTTAGATTTTTACCCTCACCTTGCCGATTTCTGGCCTGCCGCACAGGTTCAGCCTCTCCTGTTGCTAAGTTCCCTTTGTTCAGGTGGCTAAATGCAATCTTATAAGGGAAGCCTCCCCCATAGCTTTGGAGTTTGGGGTGCAGGAAATGGTCTTTTAGGGTACTTTCATATTCAGATGCTTCCTCCATCATGTGTGTTCATGCTTAGCTTCCTTAGTCTTCTGACTCCGTACAAACTGCCTTATCAGAAACTATGGTTGTACTGGAATGATCACATGCATGAACAAGATGACAAGTAGGATCCACTCCATTGTCTTTCAATTAGTTTGTCTAAGAAATCAATGTGCTACAATTGCTATGGCTTTGCAGTGCTGCTTTGCTCTGGCTGAATCGTTTTGAATATCTGTTATATCTGTAGATCCTTTCAGTTTTCCATGTGTGCTTAACCCCTTAAGGACAAAGGCATTTTTTAAATTTTTTGTTTACATGATATAATCCACATTTTAGGTCTGAAAATTACTTCTGAAAGCCAGGACCCTATCGAATAAAATGGTGGCAGTTGCAAATTTTTATATTGCGCGACATTAGCACAACTTATTATCAACTCAAATATTTAGTGAAAAATGCATTTAAGTTAAATTTAGTGCCCCAAAACACTATATAAAACCATTCTTTAAAAAAAAATATAACTGATGAGGTTACAACAAGTAAATAGATACCCAACATGCCCAGGTTAAAATTTTTTGCGTCCGTGAAACTGCGACAGAATTCAGTACCCCAAAAAGTCCATGCACACTACACGACGTGTGTTTACGTGACGATGCACATGCTCGCAGGGACGGGGGACTTTAAAAGAATGTTTTAAATAATTTTTACATTTAATTTATTTCATATAATTTTTTTTACTTTTTTTTCAACTTTACATGAATTGCTATCACATAGGGGGGCTTACAAGCCACCCATGTGATAGCATATTGGTGCTGACAGGAGCCTAGCAATGACAGCTAAGGGACCAGAAGTGATGTAATATGTGTCACTCCCGGTCCCATAGAACGGGGAGGAGGTCGGTGAACGGATGTTTGCCGCTCTCCTCCCCAGCTTCCCTCCAACACACGAGACGGTCGTCCCGGGCCCATAGGAGGGGCAGCGGAGCCAGGCAAACATGGCGAGGGTGTCAGGCGCGGGGGGCGGCCTATTTACCGGATCGTAGAAGCGATCTGGCAGTAGCTGAGCCGCCTGAATTGCTTCTACTGTAAAGCCAGCCGCCAGCTCTACAATTATGAACAGAGTCGGTTTAACCCCTTCAGAATTCATGACGGGATTATCCTGTCATGGGTCGTGAAGGGGTTAAACCTTAAAGGTAAGAATGTGATTCTGTGGTGCTTCTAATGTCTTAGCTGAATCTTGCAGGTATTTTCTTAAAGCATCCATTAGCTTGCTTGTGGTGCTTTAACCCTGCAGGTGCTTGCTTACTGCCACTTGTAGCTCTGCTACAAAAACTTTAGCTGGATCTTACAGAAATGTGTTGTTTGTTATGGCTCCTCAGCGCTGTTAATGTTTATATGTAAGTTATGGAGTTGTTGCTTCATTTGCAGGCTTATTCTGCCTGTTATTGAGCAATCTTTTTTATGGTTCTTTGTATACAGCAGTTTTGTTAGTGACCAGCTGGTTCTGACAGATACTGTTTAATCATATCGTCCTCTTCAGTTTATTTGTGAAATGTAGGATTATGTGTTCAATTCCCAGATGGAATTAACTCCCTTCCCCAAGAGACCAGCTACATTCTATAAGGTGAGGGTCAAGTAGGTATGAAGAGAAAAAAAGAGTACACATGCACATGCATGCACATGCATGGGCATAATGAATTGACCACACTATTGACAGCACTGTTCTTTTAAGTGCATATGCAGGGGTTAACGGATTGTAAATCTTGCCAGCCCTTTGCCACCACTGCTTCTCAGAGTGCACATGCGTGGACTTCTGGATCATAACTCTCTTATCACCAGCACTGCTCTCCAAGGACAGGGTAAGCTGCTCAATTTGGGATGAAAGGTACTTTTCGAGCTGTGATAAAGCTGCTACACATGCAAGATCCTGCTATTAGAGTTAAGCTAGTGGAATGCGTCACAAGGATTGTGCAACCTTTGAGCAATGCTGGGCCTGCAATCATCTGGCAGGATGCTGTGCCAAGTTTCTCATGCAGGGGCAGCAGTTAGAAAAGAGCCAGAAAGTTGGATATCTGAAGACTTAAACAGAGGGGAAGTACATAATGAACTGTCAATCAGTAGCCCAGTCAAGCGACTACACCCGCTTGTAGTCGCTGCCTTAGGGCTAAAGTTCTTCTTTAGCCCTAAGGCAGTCAGTTACAGAGTATTGCCAGCATACATCTTAGGTGATAATTCACCGGCAAGGGTTCCCTTACTGTGGGCCTTTAGTCATCCCCTAATCAGGGCAGTTAAAGAGGCCATATGTTGGGAGGAATATATACCCATTCAAGACGAGGTTTGTTACCCTAACGTATCCTCATGATCGATGCAACAGTCATCTGACTGGTTAGACATAAGGATACCTTATACGAGTAAATAAAGTTTATAGCACCCATAGGCCAATAATGGCTTTTACTTGCCAAGGCAATCCACATTTGGCCAAAAAATACAGAAGCAGACCTTTTGGCTGGCAATAAGGTCTCAGGGGCATGGTAGTTTCCTGAATGAAATGAAATCAGAAAGTGACTTTATAGTGAGGCTGCTATGGATATACTGCGTTGCTCATCCGGGACTGCAGTTACCTTGAGTTGGTACAGATCTAACCACACACAACAATATCTAAAGTCATAGGGGACAGAAGAATTCACAATTATCTTTTCTTCATTGGAACAAACCAAGATTACTCCCTCCCAGGAGAAACAAAAGTCCTTTTGAGGGTTCCTCTTGTTGGTTATGTGTTCAGATGACGCACTAAGATCTTGAGGAATGCTGAATTAAGTTTAACTTGCTTAGGACATTACATGTATGAATATGGCATTGTGAAAAAACAGAAACAAAAATAAATTTCCTGTGTATTATAGATAAACATGCACATAGAGACTAGCATTCCACTACAGCGCCATCTACAGCTCAAAAGACATATCAGTACATTAATATATACTGTTGGATTACCGACATCTTTGACCAAAGTTGTCCGGCAGGTCTCAGGTTGTGGGAGCTTACGAAAGATTGAGTATATCCTGTTCAGGATCCATAGGCCCTGGTAAGAGTTTAAGATGAACATTGTCAGGTTTTTCTTCTCATCTTCCAGTCCATTTCATTATCACCAAAGCTCCTTGTTGTAAGCAAAGCTCTAGTTTTAATGTACACATATCCAAATGGTGTCTCCTAATCGTTCCAGTCCAAAAAACGTCAAGGTTTTTTTCCCTCTATTTTTTAATAGTGGGAAAACCGGGAGACTTGAGATCAAGTAGATCCCATCGCACTCCTGACTGGATGTAACCCAAGATAATGGGTGGGTGCTGAGATGGCAGCACATCCTCTGCAGATCAGTATCACGTTGTAGAAAAGTCACTTGCACTCCAATGAGATTTTCAGTCAATGCTCTTTATTGACAAAATAATTCTCACATTGTATAGCAACGTTTCTGAGCGCTTTGTTTGCCTGAAGAAGGGACGGATACGGTTTAGAAACGTTGCTATACAACGTGATAATTCTTTTTTCACTAAAGAACATTGACTGAAAATCTCTCTGGACAGATTGGGGTAGGTAGTTCCAAAGAATGGGAGACACTCTGGAAAAATCCAGGAGGCGAGCATGCGAGGAGGTGACAAGAGAGCAGGAGGTCTTGGGAAGAGCGAAGGGGTGGTTTGGGTGATATTTTGAGATGAGGTGGGTGATGTAGGTTGGGCCGGAGTTGTATATGGCTTTGTAGGTTATTGATAGTCTTTTAAATTTTATACATTGGGGAAGTGGGAGCCAGTGGAGCTATTGGCGGGTGGTGGACACTGAGCAGTTGGCAAGGTGGATGAGTCTGGCAGCAGCGTTCATGATAGACGGAAGGGGGGATAGCCTGCTTAGTGGTAGGCCAACAAGGAGGGAGTTACAGCATTCAAGGCGAGATATTACAAGGGACGAATTTTGTAAATGTTACAAAGGTTGAATTGGCAAGATGTGGATAGCGATTGGATGTGGGGCTGAAAGGAGAGCTCAGAATCAAGGATTACTCCAAGCACCCTGGCTTGATGGGAAGAGTTGATCGTAGTGCTGATGATTGTGATGGAGAAGTCGGGGGAGAGCACACGGAGAGGAGGAAATATTATATGCTCAGTTTTGAGCAGATTTAGTTTGAGGAAGTGGTGTGACATCCATGTAGATATCTCAGTGAGTAGATTAATGATGCATGAGGACATAGAAGGGGTAAGCTGAGGGGTAGCCATGGGAGGTTATCAACTTAACCAGGGAAGAGGTGTAAATGGAGAGTTGAAGGGGCCCAAGGACAGAGCCTTGGGGGTCCCCCACGGATAGAGGAAGAGGAGAGAGGGAAGTAGAGTTATAGTGATACTGATGGAGGAGCTGGGATAGTTAGGAGGTGAACCATGACAGAACAGAGTCTTGGAGGCCAAGGGATTGGAGTTTATTGAGGAGGAGTGGGTGGTCAACTGTGTCAAAAGCAGCAGAAAGGTCCAGGACTATGAGTACAGAGTAGTGGCCTTTGGTTTTAGCGGTTAGTAAATCATTAGTAAGTTTTAGAAGGGCAGTTTCTGTGGAGTGTTGCGGACAAAAGCCAGATTAAAAGGGTTCAAGGAGGTTGTTAGAAGTAAGGTGGCGGCTCAGGTGGTTGTAGACCAAGCGTTTAATAGGTTTGGAGGTAGATGGGAGCAAGGAGATGGGTCTTAAATTGTTCAGACTGGTGGGCCCCATTGAGGGCTTTTTAAAATGGGGTTCACCAATGCTTGTTTTAGAGGGGTAGAGACTATGCCAGTTGAAAGGGAGAGGTTGAAGATGTGAGTAAGAGATTGTAGAATAGAACTAGAGGGTGACCGGAGTATTTGTAATGGGATGGGGTCCAAGGGGCATGTAAATAGGTGGGTGTTGGATAAAAGAATAGCTACATCAGCTGCAGTGACTGTATCAAATGAAAAGAGTAATGAATGTGGTGGTAGACAAGGTGTATTCAAAGTGGCAGATGTCTGGACAGTGGCAGCCTCATGGTTGCGTCAATCTTGTCTTTGAAGAGATTGGCAATCTCCTGGGCAGTGAGTGAGTTGGTTGGAGGAGGGAGTTAAAGGTAGAAAATAATTGACAGGGATTGGATGAAAGAGTGTTAATGAGTGTGATGAAGTAGGTCTGTTTGGCTGTGTGGAGGCAGGTACTGTATTTTTGAAGGGCGGATTTTTATGGGGTGAAATCTTGCATGGATTTAGATTTACACCATAGTCGCTCATGAGTGCGACTATGTCTTCTAAGTCTTTTAGTGTCATTTGTCTGCCCAGGCTGTAGTGGTGTCAGGAAGCAGGGGGTGTTGTCCCTGCTCGGGGGCCACGGGCACGGCGCAGGGCACGGGTTTCCCCTCAGCTTGGCAGAACTCCTGGTGCCCGGGTTGCGGGTACGCATGCTCGAGTCGCACGGCGGGTGCGCATGCGCGGTACGCAGGCTGCGCGCGCATCCCCGGGGGCACGTGTGTAGCACTCCTGCTCCATTAGGCATCAGGTGTGAGCCTTGCTGGGGGAGGTTCCCTGTACACACCTTCCATCTCTCTCGCCTGCCATTGGTTCCCGAGGAAGGAAGCCTCCTGGTTGCCTCGGTGACCGGGGGGTGGTCCTAACTCCCCTGGCTATAAAAACCTGGCCTGAGCTCTGGCTTATTGCTGAGTTATTCCACCTCATGGTGTGACATACGAAGCTCCCCTCCTATGTGCCTTGTTGCCTGTTTCCTGAACCCTCTGCTGACCTCCCGTGTACCGACCTTGGACCGCCTATCGTTTCTGACCCTCTGCTGCCTGCCTCGACCTCGGATTACCCTCGACTACCTCTTTGGATTGCCCCCTGGTTGCCTTGCCTTCGGACCCTTCCGGCTGCTTCCTGCCAGCGGGTTCCCTCTGTGCTGCTCGCCCGCGGGCGCACCTGATATAATAACTCAGCCATTACCATGGAACCCGCAGGCCATCACGACCCTCGGCGAACAGCTGGGCCTGATGACACGGGCATTCCAGGAGATGCAAGCCAGCCACGAGCATCTGTTCCAGAGGGTGGTCGCACAGGAGCGACGCAACGCGGAAGCCACCGCGCTGCCGCCCTCACCTCCTCCCACTCCGGCACACACCGTAGAACTGGTTACCAGTGAGCCGACGGTGGGCCTCCCAGAGCGGTTTTCTGGCGATCGGAAGAAGTACCGCTCCTTCATCATCTCCTGTGAACTCCTCTTCGTCCTGAAACCCCGCACGTACCCCACCGATTACATCAAGGTACGCACGGCTATTTCTCTGCTTTCAGGACCTCCCCAGACGTGAGCACATCAGTTGCTGCAGGCCAATGACCCGGTGCTTACAACCTGGGAGTCTTTGTCGCCACCATGCAGCGGCTCTACGATGACCCGCTACGTGCCTCGGCCGCCAGAGGCACCTTGCGTACCCTCCGCCAAGGCAGGCGACCGGTGGAGGACTATATCGCCGAGTTCCGGGAGACCGGTGGACCAATTCCGGATCGGGTTGTCAGAGCACCTGAAAGATGAGCTCGCCCGCATCGGTGTACCAGGTACCTTAGAGGCCCTGATGGACTCGGTGACTCACCTGGACCGACGCTTCCGTGAGAGGCGACAGGAGAGGCAGTCGGCACCACCCCCACGGCACAACGACTGGATCCCCTTCCGCTTCCGGAGCAGGTACCCGCTCCCGTGTTTGGAGACCCCAACTCGGAGGAACCCATGCAGATCGGGGTGGTTCGTGGGCCGCTCTCCTCGGTCGAGAGGACCAGACGCAGGGTGCTACGTCTGTGTCTATACTGCGCCAAGCCTGACCATTTCTTGAAGGACTGTCCCGTCAAACCACCGGCAGGTAGGACAGATGCACCCACTTCGTGTACTGACTTTTCTGTGTGCTGTAACCCGTCTCATCTCACCATCCCTGTCTCCCTGCAGTTGGGCAAGAATGGCGTTAATCTCGCTGCCATCATTGATTCGGGCGCAAGCAGCTGCTTCATGGACAAGGGCCTAGCTCTACAGTTGGGGATACCGTTGCACCCGAAAAGGAATCCATTGCAGCTGCAGACCGGTCCCGTCGCCATGGAATCACATCCCTTGCTCCTCCACATCGGTACCCACCATTTCGTGGCCTCTCCACTGTTCCCCGTCATCCTGGGGATTCCCTGGCTCCGGAAACACAACCCCTTGATCAACTGGGCCACCGGATCCGTCACCTTCCAGTCCCCTTCCAGCTCCACGGTCGGCATTTCCTCTGTTCCCAACCGATCAACTGTCCTGGGATGAGACGCCCAAACAACGACAGAAGGTGCAGGCCAATCGCCGGCGTGCTGTGCCTCCGCGGTACAAGAGCGGGGACAGGGTGTGGCTCTCCAGTTACCTTGCCTTCGGACCCTTCCGGCTGCTTCCTGCCAGCGGGTTCCCTCTATGCTGCTCACCCGCGGGCGCACCTGATAAGTGGACAGGGCCTGATTGTGTGAGTGGTGACTGGGGCAAGTCTGTCCATGCAGGAGGAGAGTGAGTTATTGTAGAGAGAAGTGGCAAGGTATGGGCAGGAAAGGGTTGTGATTTTGTCATAAAGGTGGTCTGTTGCAGAGCAAAGACGAGAAGGGTTAAAGTGGCGAAGGTTTCTACGGGTAATGGTTTGCTGGTTGGAGTGGTAGGGGCTTAATAGACATGTGTAATTCGTTTCGGAAACATTAGTTATTCTGACAAATTTTCGGAAATTCAAAGGATTCGGGTGTATCCGAATTTCCAAATTACAGAAATAATGAATGCAAACTAATCCGAATTTCTGATTCCGAATTTTGTTAGCATTAGTCTGTACAAATTTTTGTTGCAGGAAAGTGACATTAGAGGGTAAAAAAAAACAGTCTGCAGAGGAAAAAAAAAGCGTGAGGTTCCCCCCCAATTCATACCAGACCCTTTAGGTCTGGTAGGAATGTTAGGGGGGACCCCCCAAGTTAAAACAAAAAAAAGTGCATGGGGTTCCCCCCAAAATCCATACCAGGCCCGTTAGGTCTGGTAGACATTTTAAGGGGGATCCACAGCCCGATTGGGACAAGGGCCTCTTCCCCACAAACCTGGTCTGTGGGCAAGGGGGCTTATTTGCATCAGGGTACCCCTTTATTAAGGGGGCATCCAGATGCCGCCCCCCCTCTGTGAATGAGTAAGGGGTACTTGTAACCCTACTCATTCACTAAAGGGTTAAAATTCAAAGTAAATAAATAAACCACACTTTTAGAAAAAATCATTTAATTGAAAAAAAAAACAAAGAGTACATTTTTGACTATCCCTTTAATAAAAAAAAAATGGCTCCATCGATGTAATCTAACTTCAATCACGATGCACGACGCCCCCCAAGAAACTTTCAGATCCAAGGAGCCTCCGTATTATTTCAATGAACAACAGGATGATGCAGAGGCGTAACTAGAAACCCCAGGGCCCCGGTGCAAAAAACCATTAAGGCCCCCCCCCCCCCAAAAAAAAACATGATTTTGATTCCTTTTTTTTCTTCTATTAAATAAAAAGTATGTTTTTTTTAACTTTCAGGGCTACTTCACACCAAGCCCAGTGTGTTCCGGCCGATTTAGTGCTGGAAAACACTGGATTGCAACCCGGCCAGCTCACTGCGTTCTGGGGTGGGAGGGGGCGTGGCGGTGCATTAAAGTCAATGGCACCGCGGTGCGATCGCCTGCACCGGAACACATGGCAAATCAATGCCTGCGTTCCGTTGCGGTCAGAAAAAATAGTGCATGCAAATGGAGTTCCCTGACTGGCCACCCCCCCCCACTACAGCGTCTTCCCCATCCCTCTGTCTGAACTGCGGTCCGCAAGTGTCAAAAACATTGCGTGTGGCGGGCCCTCTTCTTTCTGGGCTTCCCCCAACTGGCCGAACACCAGTGCTGTGGTACTAGCCATGTTCTTCTAGTTGCTGTAGTCTCTTTCTGTTGCTGTATCTTGTGCTCCTTTTCTTTTAGGCTATAACCGCGCTATAAATGGACTGTGAATGTGCCTGGGCCCATAACTTGTTGGAACTACTTACACAGCCTCACAGAGAAACACAAGCACACAGTCTGATATGCATGCTGCACATGGCTTGACTAAAACAGGAAGGAAGCCACCGCTTTATTTTCTATCTTATTCAATACAACAGAGTATACCATAGATATAACAGAACTTATAAACACTGCCATCTAGTGACTGAAATTGTATACTGCAGAAGTTATTGCTATAGATACAATAATGTGTATTCTAACAGCTCTTCCGAAGGATGCCATCCTTATGGATAGAATTTAGTGGTGTACCTCCAGGGTTCTTCTGCATGCTGTGTCCCTTTCACAATGAGTTGTACGCCAGAGGATTTAGTGCTGAGTGAACAATATTTCTGGCTTCCATGATGTGCAGCATGTCTGTGCTATGTTTCTGACATAATCCACTGTAATTTTTATGAAAAGTGCCTTGCCTCTCTCTCTCTTCAAATGCAGCCTAGTCAATGATGTGCAGCGTGTCTATGCTATATTTCTGCCTCTTCTATCTGACATAATACAATGTAATTTCTATTTCACAATAAAACCTGCAAGTGCAGTTATCTCACCAATATGGTCGGGGGGGGGTTCTTTTGCAAGCTAAAATTATAAAGTGATCAGGGACCTTTGTATCTTTTGCTGTCTGACATTTTTTTCTGTACCTTTAACCCATAATTATTACTGCTGGAGGGAACATTGTGCAACCACAACCTGGTGTACACCATCTGCTACTGGCAATGAAAAGTGTTCTCTCATTCTCTCATATTGTTGACAGTGGTTTCGGCACTGCTTTATTGCTTTCATTATTTATCTTGTGATATGCTGTTATCATCTGTATTTACTTATCTCACACTAAATTATTCTTCATTTGTACTGTCAGCCTCTCTTGTATCTGTCTAATAATAGAAACTATAATGACATGAGGTCAGTTTTATTTAATTTTAAACCTGTTCTCTGGTATGACTGAAAACAAAATTGAAGGAAGTGGCCCAACTTTAGCAAAAGCATCTTCTGTCAATAAGACCAAACAGCCAAGCTGTGCAGTCTCCTCAACACCCCCCATAGGTCTGCAGGGGGCACCTATGTCGCTTAGGTTGCCCTGCCGACTTGCCTTTGGTGCACCTCTCCTCTCCCTCTCTCCCCCTTTCTCTCCCTCTCCCCCTCTCTCTCCCTCTCTCTCCCCTCCTCTCTCTCTCCAGTCAGTCATGCAATGTCATTAATTTATTACTTAAATTATCTCTGTCTGTTAATCTATAGAGAGAGGAGAAAAACAGCATTTAAGGGGTATCATTAGAAATAATTCAAAGCCATTTTTCAGTTGCACACTAGTTAGAGAATAAGTGATTTTGACTGAATCTCCTCCAGAACAAATGCTACCTGATATATACATGTGCCACTCTGGCACCTCAAGGTCTAAATCAGGACCTTAAATTAGGGGTGTTCTTCTAAGCTATGGTTATATCATCTTTTGGTGTTTTAAAGGTAGTAAATATTTAAATACCTCTGAATGTGTTTTGCCATCTTGTCCAAAAGAATCTTAATGTAAAGAAAAACTGATATAATGCTTAATACTGATGAATATATTAGGCCATGTATAGAAAGCATTTAAGAGGACATCTAATTGTGAAAAAAATCTATACACATAGGGGTCTATTCACGAAGCTGCCGAAGAAAAAATTTGCCCATTGGAATGCATTGCTAGATTCCTATTGGCTATTTCAATTTGCAATAGCCAATAGTAAACTAGCATTGTACCCACCCTCTGCTGCAGTTCTCCATCAGGTCCATCAGCAGAGGGCGGGTACAATTCTAGTTTACTATTGGCTATTCCAAATTGAAATAGCCAATAGGAATCTATCAATGCATTCCAATGGGCAAAAATATATATTTTTTTCTATTCTGACACGGCTCCGTGTCAGAATAAAGAAAAAAATAAAGAAAAATCAGTGTTTCTCTCCTGGGCGGCCGGGAGCGGGAGACTCCCAGAGCGCCCGGGAGATTTTTTTTTTTTTCTTTTTCTTTTTTTTTTTACGGCAGCAGAACCGCCGGACAATAGAAAACTGTTGGGCGGAGCTAGCTGTCACTGTTAGCTCCACACAATCGTTTTCTATTTCCTTTTTTTACTATTTTTCTGTTCTGCTCGGTCCCTCTGAGGGACCGAGCAGAACAGCCGAGCAGAATGCCGCTATTCACTCACTGCTGTTCAGCATCTATAAGAATAGGCCGAACAACTTTCTTTCACATTTGGTGGAGCTGCCCACTAGTCTCTGACTTTTGTCTCACTAGTGTCATAAACCATGTCCACTGGGTTATGGCCCATGAAAAACGGACTGTGCAACTTAGTGATAAAATGACCAAATTTGAAAACATCTGGTCCCCGTGGTTAGATGAGTACCTGTCCCCAAGCATCCCACGTCGTCTGTGTGCTATTTAACCTAACCACCGTCACTATCATATACAACAGTCTCTAGTGCCACTGCACAACCCGACTCCTCCTTCTCCCTTTCCTTTACACGCTCTTCTCTCCTCTCCCCCTTCTTTTCCCCAAGAAGCATGACATAGCCACATCTGTATCTGATTGTGACCCTCCTCCCTGCATGTTGTCTTGTGTGTGTCCTGTCTGCGTTATGTGATGTTGTCGCTCACCGCTCAGAATGGCTAGTTACAAAACGCATCAGCAGTAGCCTATCTACTGCCTCTTTCGGGGTATATGTGGTCTGGGAAGTTACTGGAAATACTTGAATAACACCATGATAATCATCTAACCTATCATCCTCAGATCTGGCTATTCAGCTATCTCTAATATCATGATAGGAGTCAGGAAAGGCTTTAGATTATGTATGCATGCTGGAAGGTAATACTGTGTGTAACCCATCAGATATTCCCAGATCATCTTTGTCCCGCTGGATCTAATACCACGTCACAAAGAACACCCCGAAATGTATGCTAGTTATATTTGTGATAATTATCCCTTGTCTATAAATCACATTGTAACTGACTGTTAATACTACATGTCATCTTTTTGATATAACGGTCTGCGCACCGCATTGTGTGATGTCATGTATTGTTAGTTGTACTCACTGATAAATCAATAAAACATTTATACGGAAAAAAAAAAGAATAGGCCGAACAGCAGTGAGTAGCCTGCCGGAGGTTCGGCTCAGCCGATCCACATGTTGGATCGGCTGAGTCGAACTCCTTCTGCACTTCGGGTCAGCCGAACATGCTGAGCATGTTCGGCCGACCCGAAGCCATGCGAAGCAAGCCGATGTACGGCTGATTTCAGCCGACCAGCCTGAAGTGCATAGCCGAACAGTTTTTTTCCATTAGTTAAAGTGGACATCCAGCACATGTGCAGAGTGCATTCTGATGAAGCTTGTTGTTTCAAGGTGGAGTTGAGGCATTATGAAGGACCTCTGTGCCATAGAAAATATAACTTGTTTATGAACTACACACCTAATTTCATGAAAATGAGACAGATAATTAAGAGAAAGATAATTATCCGAAGAGGAGATCTTCATTTGAACGACAGGATTTTGGGAACATGAAATTATGTATTATCCTTACCATTAGATTTTGTACAGGCTGATTTTATAAGGTCGGTAAACCCGTCCTCGCCGGGTTTTACAGGGACTTTTTTCAAGTTTTGACTCACTCGTTTTCCCCTTAATGCTGTGGAATTTAACTTCCCCTGCCACATCCTCTGAAAACGATAATAACATTGGCCGCATAAGCATTGTGTTAGCACAGCTAGGAACTCCGTTGCACTAAACTCCTAATAGGCATTCAGTATAAGAAATGAAAGCATTCTGCAACTACCCGTGGACTTCAAATTTTGCATAAATGAAACAAATATTGCTGCTAAAAATAATGGTGGCTGCTGTAGTTTTTTCTCATAAGAATGACCCTAAAACTAAATTAGTTATGTTAATGACTTGGCCTGCAGTACAGTAAATACTATTGTTGCTCGAAGGGGCCGCCAGAATAACCCGGGTATTTCTGTCCCCAAGCCAAAATGTACCGCCCAAATAAGATCCACAGCACAGCAATACACCTTAGCGGTTTTTTTAAACAACTTTACTGATTAGCATGGATATAATTGTCAAGCATTGCATAAAATAACACAATAACTGAAGAACAATATTCAACAGTGTACATTAGGCATTTAAACACTAGGCAATCATCTGTCTATCTGTTGAAAAGTACAGTACCGAACTATCTCAGGAGTTTTCGTTGACTTTAATCACTTGTTTACTAATGTCCCCGTCTCAAGGAATCTCCAACACTCTACACTACTAGCCAGTAGCAATAGTCTAGGCTAGCCATCGTTGGGGCCCATACTGTGTTGATGAGATGAATTGTAGAAACAATAACAAATAGCCAAAGGCCTCTCAAGACTCCTCAGGTCAACCTTGTAGATGCGATGTCCGTCAGCGAGAGACGGGAGTCCGCTTTCTCTCAAGCCAACACCTTTGCTGGTCCTGTAGTCATCTAAGGTCTCCTGAAGAAGATCTCCGGTCACAGGAAACACTGAACAGCTCTCTTTGTAGACCCCATCAGGCCTCCCACAGATTGCTGGACCTCTTTGATAAGCACTTTCAAGGCTCGGCTGTTCGTTTAGGCCGCGATATCCCTGCTGCACTGATGACGCGGCTCCCCACTGAAAGCGATCGTCCGGTCACTCTAAACGCATCAGACCAGGCTGAGGCCTCTCTCTGTCTAAAGGCTTCTCAGTCTGCTTGCGCTCTCACAGACCGCATACACACAGAGTTTGTGGCCCCTCTGGTCAGCGGCAGCCACACACCTCTGTCCTCTTCAAAGGGTTCTCACGGGCTGAGCGCGCTCTACAGCCTCAGCCCAACATCCCCCTCCTCTCTTGACACACTATCTAATTCCTGGGAATTGCATTCCCCACACTATCTCGCAGCACAGCTTATCCCCGATTCTGAACTGCAATTCCAAAAAGTCTCTGCATTACAGGCCGTACACAGGTCAGTTAACCATTTACAATCAGGATATTAATTATGCACGTAGCAACATATGTTTATAGGGGCTACACCATCAATATATCACTCTTTAATCAATATTACAGAAACAATTTAAGGAATTAGTTAGTGTGATGTGGCAATATGCTATGAGGGAGGGACTTTGACATTGGAAAAGCTCCGCTCTTCATTTGGTTGATTCCAACCAGTGACACTATCTAGGCAAATAGGCTGTTCACTTTGCAAGGGAACATATAGGTCTATTCACTAAAGCGTGAAGAGTTTGGAGAAGTGAATGAAGTCAGCTGAATTGGAGAATTTTTCCAAAAATCAGCTATTGTTCACTTCTCCACTCATTAGTGACTAGACCTGTCATCAGTTTGCAAGGGAATGTCTTCTTCGCTTAGTGAAGCTCTGCTTACTTCCATCATCCAATTATGAGCATGAAAAAATACTGCTTTTTTTTATTTACCTTGCACAAGATTGGGTATTCTTTGCAAAGTGAGTTTTGACCACATTCACTAAGCTACAGGAAACTTCCCTTTCATAGAGAATAGCCTATTTGCCTTTAGTAAATCAACCCCAGTGTGTGCTGATTAGGTTATACAAGTCAAATGGTTTGTGGGATAGTAAGTGGAAGTAATTATTTACCATTCTTTCAAGGAGACCAGAGTCCTTAGATCTATGCATAGCGGTTCCAAATGATTATTTCTTAGTGTATTGAGAGGGCAGCTTAGTGTCTGGCTGTTAATGTTCCAGTCCTCCAGTGCTGGGAAACTGGATTTCTCCTTGTGCCAAATCTCCTCAGGGCTATCACCTGCACTACACAGGGTTCTCCACAGGGCTCCCATCTGCACTACACAGCGCTCTTCTCAGAATTCTCTTTAGGGCTCTCCAGGCCGCCACTTACCAGTACTGTGGCGGCCGTGGCTCGGAGGCTGGAGCTGGCAGGAGCGTGCAGGACCAGCCGGCGCCGCCGACGTCTCCATCTGCTGCTGAAGATAAGCTCCGCCCTCCCAGCCAGAGATCCTCGTGCGGTGGATGGGAAGAATGAGGTCTCTTCTCATTGGCTGGTGGGCGGAGCTCCAGAAGACCGTGGATGGACCGCACCGATAATCGAGGAAACGGATGAGCTCTCAGCCCTGTCGCTATCGCTCCTGTCAGTTTGACAGCGACAGGGCGGAGAGCTCACAACGTTACCTGGCTGCGAACGAGGTGATGTGCCGTTCTGACAGGGCAAACTAGGCGGCCGCGAGGCCCTCGGGAGCGCGAGTCCTAAGGCGACCGCCTAATTTGCCTAATTAAAGAGCCGCCTCTGGTAACCAGTGGCAGAAAGAACCATTGTTTCTCCCCCATGAGGACCTCTGAAAGAAAATGGGTAACAAGTAACTGTCTGCAAGATGGAGGGGCCTTGGGTGGAAGTAGCAACAAGTCTAAACCCTGGTGATAGCATTCCATGACAAGCAGACTGGTTGTCCTGAGTTGTTGGTATTGGATCTTTTTCTGCCATTATATCACTAGTAAAGTGCAAAAAACTCTCTCTTGTCCAGTACAGGGCCCACCCTCATTTGAGAACCCAAACAAGAAGGCACTGCAGGCTGAGCTGTTCTGCTAATGCCTGACATACAAAATTTCAATCCTGGAGGATCACTCAGGCCTCACAGTGTATGAAGCAGCAGAATTAGGTAGGGAGAGTGGAGCAAGCTGGTGGAAAGCATTGACGGCCAAGCTGTAGCCCGTAACTGACTTATTCATTTTGTATTTGATCATTGGTCATCAAGAATGCCTGGCCTGATAAAAGGGGACTCTGAGTAAGCTCAGACATGCCGCCATATCATAGTAATTCTCCATTACTGTTAACTTATTTTTTGTAAATGTTCATTGCTTTAGGAAAGCTAAGGCATTTGATTGCACACTCTTGTTTTTTTTTATTTTTTTTTATTTTACAAATAAAAATACAAATACAGGGTCAAAAGTCAAATATATTAGGGTTTTGGGATAGCCTTTTATTGTAAGTAATCACAGAACATTTTTGGTAATTTTTTTTTTCTTCCTGATTTAGTGGGTAAACCTTTCTTGCCTAGTAATTAATCGTTGTGAGCAAAGTCCATGTTTGCAGCTCATGGCTGAGATGTCTCCGGACTTGGTATGTATCCGTATGGATTGTTTATCACGTACACCTGCAAAGGGCAAAGCACATAGAAATGATCATTTGCTTGGAATTTTTTTTATGCAGACCTTGTGATTCCCAGTTGATTTCATTCACCTTAAATTGGGACTTTCCTCTTTTGTTGGTACCCCAAAAAATATCAATATAAAAGACCTGAAACACCTAACAGGGTTGGGCTGTCTCTCCAGTTTCTTGTCTTGACATTTCCGACTCTGAGCTTGAGGTTGAGATAGTGGTAGCCAAACAGTTGCTTTGCCATATGCAGAAACCCTCCTTGGATAAGAGCCAGAAGTGTCAGGAAAGCAGTCAGCTATTTGGAGCAAAGGGCCTACTAAAGCTAAGGGGTGGGTATTTTTGGGTGCTTACACTGGGATCTTTGAGGAAGTAGGGTGAAAGCCAATTTTCTTTTGAGTTCTTTAAAGGATTTGAGATGATATTTAAAGGAGAATTATGGGAAGAGTGAAATACGCTCATCCCCATAATAAGAGCCGCCATGTGCAGCTGTCATGCATAGGCTCTATTGATCGGGAACTGAGCAATAACATACTGCCGGTCATTTAGGTCCCGATCAATGTGCCTGCAAGAGAGCAGTGACTGTCAGTCACCGCTCCCTGCAGGGAATCCCCCCTCCCCTCTCCGTTGCTCCAGAGCTCACTGGAGGAACGGCCCAGGGAGGGAGCGGGCACAGCTGGCTGTGCCTCTAGAGAAGCAGAGCCAGTTGTCAATCAGGCAGCAGGGTGGATCCTCACAATATTGTTGAGATCCTTCCCGGCTGCAGCACGGCTCTGCACTGTCGGCATATAGCAGGCAATCGTTATATTTATATATATATATACATATACACACACACAGGCAAACTGTCTCTTTGTCTTATTTTTCAGCAACTGTAAAAAAAAGACTTTTTGAACAAATCTGATATCAGCTGGTTAAACTTTGTTTCCATTAAATAACTATTGTCTACTGACTGCAATAAAGGAAATAAAGCCTTAATAAAGAAAACGAATGTAGCCACCACATCTAAGGACTGTAAAGCTGCAATATACAACATTTCTTGGGTTTAGATACGCTTTAACCTGCCTTGTTTTCTGCATGAGCTATGCTGCCATTATGGATTTACTGGGGTGTAGCTTGATGTTTTGAATCACTCCCTGACATATCTCTTGGAATCTCAGCGCTAATATCTCGTTGCCCTATTTCTGAGTACCTTGGAGTCAGTGCTACAGAAGGGGTCATCACACGCTCTTGCATTCTCTATAATATAACAAATTTAATAAATGTGACGGAGCGGGACCCCCTCCTGACATCTGTGTTGACATGAGTTTAATGCACTGACCTTTTGAAGGGACATCATTTTGATTAAACTGTGCTGCAGTTTTACCCTCAAACAACATTCCTTTTTATATTACAAATACATATAAAGATGTAGATCACTTAGTTTTATGTCATAACATGACAGTTTTGTTTACTTTTTCCCATTGAGTCATGCAGTTTTAAAATTAACAGTCACTTCCTCAAGCTGTACAAAAGTAAATCATTAAAGAACTCCGGGAAGAAATTGTATTAACCCTTGCAGTAGGGCTACCTCCGTGGTGCTAGGGTTAACGAGGAATTGCAAATTTTTTGCCTAGGGCAAAAAAAAAGTTATAACTTTTTATTTTTTTGCCAAAAACCATCAGTTAACACATGTGGGGTTAGCCCCATTGCAAGGGTTAATAACATTTCTGCCCGAAGTTCTTCTTTAAAGCTACCAATAATACACTATAACCTGTTTAGCCGTCCTTAATTTAATTATTTTTTTCATAAATTTTCCTTGCAGCCAGATAAAGGAGAACTCTCACAGTGCCTCTGGATAGGACCACAGACTCTGACTTTGCATTGCTGTTCAATATTCCTATTTCCAGATGAGTGGCGTGGGAAGTAGATCAAGGTCTCATAAGTTCCTTTCTGACCGATCAGGGGTGTACATATTAAGAACTGGGCTTCCCTGGGCCATATCTATTTGAGGGTGTATATTATTCTCTCCCCTTTTGCTCCATGGGCAGAGCTTAGAGCACAGGACTACTGGATTAGGTAAGAGTTCTAGGAAAGTTGAGTACCAGCAGCCATTGTGATCTTCAAAAGGGACAGCTTGGTGCACTATACCTACCATCTGTACTCCGTGTCTCCTTTAATTGCATGTGTTTCCTTCAGAAATTGGAATTTAAATGTTGAACAGGAAAACATACATAGTGATATAAAAGAGAAAGCAGCATTGAATGAGTTACATATTTTCAGATGATGTTAATGACCAGTAAAACTGGCTTACAGGCTAATGGGTGCAGCCACTTTGCCATAACACTGCTGTCTAAAGTTATGCATTGTGTCATCATAAACTAGGTTATTGAATACATTTTTAGAGGTTAACATTCATAATGAACAACTTTCTTGAAAAATAACCCAGTTATTTATTTATTTTTTTCATGGAGAATGCACCTCTGAGGTCAGTGGTGCTTAGCAATATGAGAATTGTAAGAAAAGGAGTATACCCTACTGTGAAGAATGGTTTTAAAAGGATAAATGAGAATGGGAGCTAAGGTATTAAAGAAGAATATTAGACTGAGGGTACCTCAGATCTGGTGGATACCATGCAAGATAATGAAGCATGTAGTCAAATGGGGTTATTATGCTGCCAGGTTTAAGAGGAATTTTCCTTTAATCACTATCATAACCCTTTTTAAGTGATATGATACCAAAATAAACAGCACTGTCTCTGTAAATGGCTAATTTAATAGCTCAGTGGATTATTTTGGATAAGAATCAAGCCATTTTGGACTATCAAAAATGTCAGAGTGTTGACCACCACAGACATGCCCACAGATTTTCCAATTTGTTTAGCAGCTTCACTCTTTGTGTCAAAGGGGAAATTACATCTTACAAATGCATCCAATATTTGATTCAAAATTAGTAACCATGTCTGGCTAAGGATAGGTGACAATAAGAAGCATAAAGAGCTATTCCCTCTTCCACCTCCAGAAATTCCAAAATTGAAATTAGTTTTGTCCTCTTCACTGGTCAACAAATGCTTGGAAGTACCTATGAAATCAGTAGATACCTTATGTACAGATTTCAAATCCCCTGAAAACTCTCAAAATACTTTTTAAGCAGCTGATTTGATGAGAATCTGGGTTGTTTACAAAGTGTAACAATAAATGTATTTCCATTTACAGAATTTTCTAAATGAGAATATACAGGTGAAACTCGAATAATTAGAATATCGTGCAAAGTTCATTTATTTCACTAATGCAACTTAAAAGGTGAAACTAATATATGAGATAGACTCATTACATGCAAAGCAAGATAATTCAAGCCGTGATTTGTCATAATTGTGATGATTATGGCTTACAGCTCATGAAAACCCCAAGAACCCCAAATCCACAACCTCAAAAAAGTAGATTATTACATGCAATCAATAAAACAAGGATTGTACATAGAACAATATCGGACCTCTGAAAAGTACAAGCATGCATATGTACTCAGTACTTGGTTTGGGCACCTTTTGCAGAACTTACTGCAATTACTTTTGCACAATATTCTAATTATTCGAGTTTCACCTGTAATGTTGCAAAAGTATCGTACCTGTGGTTGTAGAACAGGTTGATAGAGGGACTTGCATGCAAACACAGAGATGGACAAAGCAATAGAGAACTGTAGAGCACTAACAACAGTGAGAATAATGAGTATCCCCAGGCGGATCTCCTGCAATAGTAAACATCACAAAATGAAATGCATACAAGTTGCACATTATACTGTATGCTTAAACATTATAATAATAACAGCTAAAGAAGGGGGCAAAGGGTTAAACTGCAGCTTGTGTTTAAAATTACAGTCATATCTACCTGACACAATTGTAGAAAGGTAAAAAGGTGGCTAATTCTAAAACATAAAGTCTCCCTCAATAAGAACCCCATAATATGATAGTTCAGTGTGTACACACTTTTATGCAGAAGAAATGCCACACACTAAAAGGGTCTTACAACAACTTGAGGTGCTTGCACATACCTATAGCTTATAGGTCCCCCCACCCCCCCCTTTTCCCGATGGTATATTGTGCTGATTGGGCAAAGCTATAGCACTTTCTGGTAGTGCCAACGTTAGCCCAAAACCTGTTTGCGCCTTTTACACATTCCTATTGGCCAGTGAGGCAGCCTAGCGCTCAGGAAGGGGTACTGAAAGTTGCTACAGGTATGTGCAGCTGTCAGCAGAAGCTATCAGTATGTGTACCTGTCAGCAGCACTTAGTATATTAAAGTGAAAAGTTTCTATACTGGCCTCCGGACATGTGGTATGCACCATCTTTGTGTGTTGTTTTGCTGGAACGTATGCACTTGGTCAGTGTTGCCCCTTGCCTTTTTGCCCAGAGGTGGGGGGGTTGGGATGTGGTGCAGATGTGTATCTGCAGAGAATGCTGAGGCCAGCTCTTAGTAACCTGGGACACTCTGGCCAGCATCCGACCCAACTCCTGGCAAGCAGTGACATCACATAAGAAATTCCTATGCTCCTCGACTGTATCGAGTAAAGAAAATGTCATGCGAACTGCATTCACCCAGTGTATGGGTGGGTGAAATATTTTTTTAAATGGCCCTAGGTCTTGATCTAATGATCATGCAAAATTATATATAATATAAAGCCTGTATAAAGAAATGGCAAATTCACTTTTTATCCCAGGAACAGTATAAATAACTAAAGGATATCACTTGTGTATTGAGGAAATGATTTTGTCATAAGTATAGGAAAGGGTTATTTTCAATAGGAGTGGTTAAAATGTTGTATTGTTTTGCAGAACCCAAACAATATGTATGTAGAAGTCTTTTTTTTTTTCTTTTGTGGATTAATTTAAGTCACTTGTTTGGTGCATCTGTCATATATATTTCTAGTCTAGTAGCAAATGTTCTACACTATCGTGCTTTATTATAAGAATGTCATAACTCAATCATAAAGGCAACTTATTTCCCTCTTTCATATCACTTACGTAGATGGTGCGAAGATATTCTGAGCACTGGGACGGCAGATACTGATAATCACACTCAGAAGTGTAGTCAGGTATATAAAATAAACAGTCATAGACAATTATAATTACTTCAGAAATGGAGATTATGGAGCAACATATATGCATACCCAATGCACCACCAACCTGCAAAAAGAAATTGAAATCAGATTTCAGAAAAAAATAGAATTCTAGCATTATATTGATACAGCATTTTATTATTCATTCTCTACCTGCAACCCAGCTCCAGTCAAAACACTTATTTTTACATTTTGGAAAGAGTAGGCAAAGGGTTAAAAAAAAAAACCTTGCTGGATTGTATTCTTGTCTCTGTCCCTGGTTAGGAAATGTCCCTTCTTTGTTCTCTGTGTCCAGGTGGCCAGGGGTGGATCACAGAGGAAAGAAGTGATGGGATATCTCTCCGACTTGGGTAAATGCTGCAACCAATTTTTTTCTTTTATTTAGTATGGTGGTGGAGGATTAGAACCTCTATGATGCTTTTATTAATGATACAAACAGTTACCAGGGACAAATTCCAATCCAGTTTTTCTATACTGTAAACAGGTGTGTATCAGTTACAATAGAAATAAACAGAAAAGAAAGTATCCCAAAGTTTTTGTTTGATCACACCAGCCATTTAAAATATACCTGCTATCACAAGGTATATTGAAAATGTTATATCCAGTAGTGGTTCATAGAACACAGGTTTATGATAATTAAGTGCCTTTAGATTGGTATGACTCATATATAAGGCTACAAGTAGAATATGACTATAGCAGATCTTCTTATCGTTTATGGGACTTAAATAACTTACTTGATGAGCCACATGCAAGTTATAAAAAATTGTGAAAACCTGTGATGTAACTTCTGAACTGTTTCTATGGTGTCCTAAAATATCCGTGAATAACTGTTAAAATTGCAAATTATATCAAAGTTGGTAATTGGTGTCATTATTATTATACAGGATTTATATAGCGCCAACAGTTTGCTCAGCGCTTTACAATATAAGGAAGACATTACAATCACAATACAGTATCATGTCTGCATATTTTTGTTTCTGTGACACTAGTGGGTTAGATCTTACTATGAAGGCCAAAGCAGGGCTGGGCTGAGAAATCAGCTGAAAAAAACACCAACAGTTTCCGAAGGAAATAAAAATATAAGTTTGGAGAAGGCTGGCACTTGTCTAATAGGTTGAACTTGATAATAGGTTGGACTTGATTAATAGGTTGGACTTGATGGACTAATGTCTTTATTCAACCTCAAATACTATGTAACTATGTAGCTGTTCTTCAATACAATTATATTAAATTTCAACAGGTCCACTTCAGCTGTACCACTATCTGCCAATATTTTTATTGGCTTTTTAAAAGTTTGTGTATACTTCAGAGTTTTACATTGGCGTCACAGGGACAGGAGGTGAGATAAAATCTTTTCAGTAGAGTCATGGACAGAAATAAAAACCTGAAACCAACTTATACTCCTAAGAGGTGGATTAAGACCAAACAAGGTGGACTGTGACTGTTTGACTGAAGTCCATCAGGCAGGAAATGGGTTTATTGCCCAATCAGGATGTAGAAGTATAGTCAGGAACGAAGCCAAGCAATGTCAGAACCATCAGGCAAAGACAGTGCCAGGATACAAGCTAAAGCACAGTAACAGCCAAGCAGCGAGGTATAGAATCAGAAGGCAGATAGTCCACTATACACAGTGGGGACACAATGGGTTGACAAAATCCAGAAGCAGTTCAGAGAATTTGCTGAGTTATACACAAGAAAGCAGCACAGAAGCTTGAGGTTGCAAGTTATCAGGAACTGATATCTGTATCTGTATCTAAAGACCACTCAACAATCTGTCTATGTCACACTCCAGTTTATATCGGTCATTTGCCACTAACACCAGTGCCAAGCGTGCATGCACTCATGCTTAGCATGCACGCTAATGTGTGTACATGCTCATACCGTGTTTCCCCGAAAATAAGACAGTGTCTTATATTTTTTTTTTCACAAAAAAAGACACTAGGTCTTATTTTCGGGGGGTGTCTTATGTGTACCTGGCTGCAGCTGTCCGCTCGTGCGTGCGGATGGGCGTGCGGGAGGGAGGGAGCTGCGGCCACTCTCAGCTGTAATGCCGTCCAGGGAGCCAGACAGGTGGGCGTGCGGGGAGGCGTGCCTGGATCTTTTGGTACTGGAGTGCACTGTACCTCCCTTACACTTATGTCTTCAAAATTAAGTAAGCTCCTAAGCCTTCTGTATGCTCCCTTATACCCTAACAGATTTATGCTGCATGGAGTATCCTCTCTACTACTCCAAAAGACTTTAAAGTCTTCTATCGGGGGGCGTGTCCGGCCGGCGATCGAGATGGCTGCTTAATAACGGAGCTCTGCCACTCCAGCCCGATCAGCGACAATTACAGCAACAGTGAAGGACCCTGTGTGACACTTACCTGTCACAACACTGCCTCATCCGCCTGCCGACATGCCTAAGAGGGGAAAAAATCGTCATTCCCCAAAGAAACTCACTGCTTTCTTCCCCGCAGTACCTCAGGAGGGAACACAAGATGGCGCCAAAACTCCATCTACCTCACAAAACGGCCCTCCTCACCTAAACGGCTTCCCACAAACAGGCAGTTCAGCACGAAAACTGCCTCTGGAAAAATATATTAAGACGCGTGGAACTCAATAAGAACCCCTCCCTCTTTCTCTCCCTGGATGCCGAAAAGGCGTTTGACAGAATCAATTGGGACTTCCTGAAAGCAGTATTATTGAAGTTTGGTTTTATAGACCCAATACTGAACGCCATCTTAGCTTTATATTCCACGCCAAACCCAAAGGTACTCACTTCCGGACTCCTCTCCGACGAATTTCTAATTACCAACGGCACTCGCCAGGGGTGCCCACTTTCCCCTCTCATATTTGTTCTAGTAATGGAACCTCTTGCGACTTCAATTCGTTCACATCCCCACATTCATGGCATTGAAGTAGGCCCCACAACCAATAAAATAGGTCTATTTGCGGATGATGTAGTCCTTATACTCTCTCGCCCACTAACATCCCTTCCCGCTGTAAGACACCTTCTAGACCGATTTAGCGAAGTCTCATATTACAAGGTCAACAACACAAAATCTCACCTCCTAGGTCTCAATATTTCCCCCTCTCTACAACTAACTTTACAAGCAGCTTACCCCTATGCTTGGGCGAATTCATCCATCACTTATCTTGGCATTCAACTACCAGCCTCATCAATGAAACTATATGACTACAACTACAAACCGCTTCTCCAAACCATACCTAAAGACCTGGCCTCCCTCTCCAAATTTTACCTTACAGTATGTGGTAGAGTAGCAGCATTTAAAATGTTAATCCTTCCCAAAATACTCTATATCTTTCTCACTTCACTCTTCTCCTCTTCTTTCACTGCTTCGGCCTGTTGGAGTGAGGTAGTGACAGAAAGCGGTGATGGTACAGAGCAGCAGTACATTGTGGCCAAACTGCTGGCCACTGCATCTGAGGTCATACCAAATGGATCTAGCATCAAAATTGCATGTGCTTGCATTTACAGCTCATCACTTTAGGGTTAAACCAAAATGATGGCCTTAAAATTATTCTTCAACCACTGGTATGTGTGGGGATATAGGTGTTTAAGTTTATTCATTTACAAAGAAGAGTCAGGGGACACTTCTGTTATAAGCTTATGGTCATTGAAGCGACCATAAGCTTATAGCAGAAGGGTAAATGCAGCGGACGTAAGCCTTAAGTCAAAGGCAGGGAAAGGGATAAAACTGGAAAGATTGAGATAGTCTAAAACTTTTGGCTTGTAGCATGAGTCTTTACATCAAGCAGAACTGTTTTGCATATTTATCTAAAATTAAATTGAAAATATATTGTTAATTCAAGATAATCATATGATGGCACACAACATGCATGCACACTTCCTGTAGCTGCCAGGAAGCGTTTTGTTGTGTTATATTTTTGACAGATGGTTTTTTTTAATGGAACGCTCTGATCTCTGTGCAGTATGGTGAGCACGGTCATGACTTTGGCTAGCCTACCTGAAATGTGAAACCTGTATGATTATCAATCATTATTGCACTTTGCACTTCCTGACTGTATTCTTTTATAATCAGAAGACCTTTCTTTATTCAAATAGCACAGATAACTTACCAGACAGCGGCTTTGTTTGTTTTCAGCTGCCAGTGTCAGCCCCACTGCAATGAGATACTGCATAGGACAGAGGAACAGTAAAAAATATTGTTTATTCATCTGGACTGTGACAATATCAATGTACCTTACAATATGTCGTCATAGGCCTGGTCAATTTAAACTGAGCATATTATGATAAATCAGCTTAAAGTGCAACAGAACATGACACCTGCTCAAGCCAAGCAAAAAAGTGAAAAAGTAATTTGGTAGCAGCCACTATCTAAAGATACTGGAGAACCAATGTCTCAGCAGTTTTGTATGAGGACAATCAAGGATGTATAAAGCCTGTGAAGAGTAAAAAGATCAATGCCAGAAGCAAGCACATGGATGTATGAAACCATTACATTCTAGACCTCATGGAACAAAATGTGATTATACTTGAAATACCTGAATACTGTGACACTGATAAGATGATAGCAGATGCTATGACAAAACCACTATCAAAGCCAAAGTTTGAAGAACTCCGAAAGAAGATAGGCGTTATATAAGTAGTAGTTGTTGAGTGGGGATGTCAGCTTGCTGTTTTTAAAGACATAGGCGCAATTACCATTCTCACATATTACACTGTGATTCCAAGTTCTGCCACTAGGTGGTAGTGTTCTTGTACATGTACAACATAATGTTCTTTCTAGTTGGTTATGATGTAATTTCATGTGTTTGTTTTCCAACAAAACAAGAAGGGCTCATTCATGTGTCCAGAACCATCTTGACTGGTAAGAGTCATCTGCAGCAGCAGCAGCAGCAGGGTCCTACTTTGACATTTACAGGAATGGTTGATATTTGCTTATAACTTCAGCTGTTTGTATATCTAGATCGACAGTCCAATTTATGAAGTTTTCACTGGAGATAACCTCTACGTATGTATTTTTATACTCACTTTGAATTACGCTGGTTTGTGGCAGGGTTACTTTTATTTAATACTATACTTTTCTAATTACTCTGCATCTTTATAAACAACTGGTGAGATAGGTTGTCATCCACACAGGGAGTGCATTGTTTTAGTTGGCCAGCTCATAGACTTATATTGTGAGAAGGAGCAGTAAAGCACAACCATCATATGGCACTGCAAAGCATGAAACAGTCTGTGTATATAATTTGCATATATAATTGCAGATGATACAAAGAAACAAGGAACATACATTAATTATTAACAGCAAGCTGCAAAAACTATACAATTCTTTAAACGAAAAAAGACACCACTTACAAATGCGGAGCCCCAGAAACTGATGCCAGTGTATACGGTGGTTGAATTGTCTATGACTATTAGAAGTCCCACAAGACTCAACTGTATTAGTATCATACAGATAAGAACGATCTGAAAAGAAGATCCATGCTAGAAAATTATAGATATCAGATCACGTGAAAATTGTAACAGACTAAACCATATATAAAAAGAGTGCTTACATCAAACGGTCTCCAATCTACTAATATTCAAATGTGAAAGATGGGATGCAACACAAATTGTCCAATGCGTCTACCAATTTTATATCCTCCGACGACACAAAATGTTGTTAAACACAATGAGGGGATTTTATCAAAACTGGAGCAGGCAAAATCTGGAGCAGTTGCCCAGGGCAGCAAATCATCTTCTCTATTCAGTTTGTTCAGTTGAGGTTTGAAATCGAAAGAGAGAAGCTGATTGTTTGCCAAGCAAAGCTGCACCAGATTTTGTCTGCTCCAGTTTTGATAAATTCCCCCCAATATCTTGTGTGCAGCAAACAGTTAAAGGAGAACTATGAGGTGAGTGCTTTTCACTCACCTCATAGTTCTAGCCGACCTGTGACAATGAGACTGTCACAGGTCGGCTCAGTAGATCGGGAGGCGAGCGAACACATACCAGCGTTCGCTCACCTCTCGATCCTGTCACGGCTCTCTGCCGTGACAGGGGAGGGACTGGATTCCCCCCTCCCCGCTCCGATCCGCCAGCGGTGACTGGCGGATCGGACGGGGGAGGGTGCGGGTACAGCTGGCTCTGCCTCTAGATAGGCAGAGCCAGCTGTCAGTCACGCAGCTGGGTGGATCCCGGCACAATTGTCGGGATCCGCTTCAGCTGCAGCGTCTCAGTATACCGCGAGCAGCAGCTCGCGGTATACTGCGGTGTCCCAGTATACCGCGAGCTACAGCTCGCGGTATACTGAGCCTAGGGTGACGGGAGGACGCTAGTTTGTGTCCTTCCGTTACCCTAATGAGAATTATGGGGAAAAGCCTTAACCCCATAGTTCTCCTTTAACTAGAAGGATAGAAAATTGGTAACTGCATTGGACAATTTGTGCTGCATCTTATCCTTTACATGAGGCATCTGCTTGTGGTAAATGATCATTCTAATTCAGTTGAAATTTCAGCTTGAGCTTTTGAGCTCTGTTAATAGCAGTAATTTACAATTGGGTAAGGGGCGATTAAAGTATTTATAAAGCTAATGTTTTTTTTGTGGAAAGAATAGGGGAGGAGTAAAACCACTGTCAGTTTTTTTTTCACTCTGTGTCTCGTAAGGAAGATTTTCTCTCACTCCCTGTACAGTAGAGAGCAAGAAGGGAGAGGTAATCTTTCCAATGTGAGGGAAGTACCCTCTAAGACAGTTTTTTTGGGGGTTTTTTTAGAGCCCGTGGAACGTGCATTGAAAAACTTCCCCCTGTGAACAAAAAAAGTGAACCGTGAAATCACAGCACACAAAAACGTGCACAAGGGTGCTCGGTCCTTCAATAAAGAAGGGACCTCGATTCCCGGCGCCTGGCTCTAAGACAGTTGTCACTGTAACAATTGTCCCCATTGGAAGATTTACACTCTATTAGTGTTCTGGTGGCAACTTAACATTTTGTACTTACTCTCACCTTCATTCACGGTGGAATTAGTGCTTAGGACAATTCGAGAAAATAAATCTCTTTAACAGGTATAAAAACACGACAGGGGTTAGAGTCATTAGATTAGAGTCTCGCTATTCCTTTCCAATTTAACAAAAAAGTTTTGCCTTTAACAACCTATAGTAAAAAATAAAAACCACAGTGGTGATTAAATACCACTAAAAGAAAGCTCTATCTGTCCCCAAAAAATGGTATGAAATTCATTTCAGTGCAGCGTTGCATGACGGAATAAACATCAGTCAAAGTACCGCAGCGCTGAATACTGAAAAATGGCCTGGCCAGGAAGGGGGTGAAACACCATGGCCTTTAAGTGGTTAAATATATTTTACAGACGGCCTGTCAAGGATGGGAAAATAGCTCCACCTGCTGGCTAAATAAAATATAAAAGAGTAATAACTTGGCATAAAAATATAGAGTAATATGCAACTTTTCAGATTTACCTGACAAAAATACATTTTACTTTTTTTGTCTTGACCATAACAAATAAAAAAAAAAAAAAACTGTAAATGCAAACCACATTCTTTTTAAGTTAATCTCCATTCATATATGTGCATCTTAAAAAAAAAAGTCAAGCCTCTGGCATTATCATATTATGGCACAGGGTGCAGGGCCCGTGACAAACAGATCTACACTACCAAAGCCCTGAAGAAGGGGGAGCCAAGACCACCACCCCCAGATGTGTTGGCTATATTTTATAAGCCCTCACGGGCAGGGCCCTCCTCACCATCTTGTCTTGAAATGTATTGTGATTGTAATGTCTTCCTTATATTGTAAAGCGCTGCGCAAACTGCTGGTGCTTTATAAATCCTGTATAGTAATAATAATAATAATATCAATCACTAATAAACTGTTCGTCATTCTTCAGCCAGCAGGAGTTTCCAATGCTTCCCATTCAAGCACAATGCTCTTAACTCACCTCCACAATCTTTATGTAAATCAGTCTGATGTAACTAATTGTAAATTTGTCTTCTAGTTTACAATTTCTTCCCTGTCCTGTGATGGCTCTATGGACTTTGTAGCTGCAAAAGTCAGTGTTCCTGTCAGGATAAGGCATCTCCCTGTAGAGCAGAGTAATGTTTGTGGCTTGCTAACCCCTAGCAGGCTACATCACTGTTAGAAGCAGGAATGTGAAAACCGGTGGTGGGCTACAGACAGCATGCTTCAAATGTTTTAGCTCTGAAACTGACTGAACCATTCGACACCAAGACTATTTTCTCATCCTGAGAATCAGGTATATAAGTCATGCCCAAGGTCTTTGGTTTATGCCCATCATGTCAGAGTCAACTCATCTGCATTGTGAGTTTTTTCATCATGTGTTTATTGTCTTTATTGTACATAAGATTAAAAAATGGTTACATCAAAGGTCTCTTAAACTAGATTTACGTAGCATGTATGTTTGTGCAAACAACCCCCCCCCACCCGCCAGAAGTATTCAGTACGTCCAATACATGCACATGTTTTAACCACTTGAAGTTCGGGTGAAGTGGTTTAATCCCTTAAACCACTTGTTAAACCCCCTCCTGTCTAGGCCATTTTTCTGTTTTCAGCGCTGAGATACTTTAACATTTTTCAGTCATGTAACGCTGTACTGAAATACATTTTATATCATTTCCTGGTGGTATTTAATCGCCACTGTTTTTTTAAATGATTTTTTACTATAAAATGAAATAGTAGAGAAAATGTTGAAGAAAAAAACAAAACAGTTTTCCCTATGTTACGCTATGAAACATTTATTATTACAAAATGTTTTGGTAAAATATAAAAGATGTGGTCACATTGGGTAAATAGACGCCAAACACGTCAAGCCTTAAAATTCCTGCTCCCGTGAAATTGCACAAAAAAAAACAAATTGGCTATAGGCAACGCTTTAAAAGATTTTATCACTCATCAATTTAGTGTTAACAGTGATTAATATCGCTACAATTATTGCTCACACTCCGACGTTCACGATGATATGTAACATGTGCGTCACAATGGGCGCAATTCTTGTTTTCGCACGTAGGAGCCTGAGGGATGACAGGCTGAAGGCGAAAGTGATTTAATATACATCACTTCCGCATTCAAAGATCGGAGGGGAGCTCAGCAGGAGGACGCGTGCTAATCTCCCTCCGATCTCAGTTCAGAGAGCCACCGGGGGATAATGGAGCCTGGGATAGGTGGCGGAGGGGCGCACATTTGCACGCAACATAGAAGCGATCAGGCAGCCATCTGAACACTTATATGTAAAAATCCATCGCCGGCTTTTTAAAATGCTGTCGGTTTTCCTGACACGAGAGGGAGCGGGAAAGGACATTTTGAAACACCCACCTGCATTAAAGAGTGTACTGTCTGGCTTTTAAATTACAATGGCAGGACGAGGAGGGGTTAAAAATGCCTCAAGTATAGAAAAATACCTATTCATCTGCCAAAAATCCAATATACTCCTAACTTCCTTTTTGAGCTGCTGCACTGCACTGAAATCCCCAGCAGTGTTGTCAGCCACTGGACACCCCCCTCTCCTCATCTCCATATCATAAAGGGGAGGTGTTCTGTAATCCAGCAGGATAGCACTGATTGGGATTTCAGTCAGGGAAACGTTTGGCGTTAGGGGAACAACCAACCAGTTTACCTTTTCCTGTTAGGGTTCTTTCACATGTTGTTGAGAATTTAATGAAAGAGCAACGCTGATTAACACACCTTTAGTGTTAACAAGGCATTCAGCAGGCATTTTCAAGGCATTAAGGAGGAGTCAAAAACGCTGGCAAAATGCCCTGCATGTAGGGGAGTGTTTTTAAAGGGAAAGTGATGTAATAAAGGGAAGTGACCAGCTTTGAGGTGTGCTTAGGCTGTGGTGAAATTTGCAGGCATGTTGTTGGTTTTCTGCGCTCTGTATTGCTGGTTGTATGACTGGTTCTGGCTGGTACTTGCAATGGTATGGATAGCACTGCTAAGTTGCCACTGGTATGGCTGTCACTGCTGTGGATGACACTGATAACAGCTGGCACCACAGGGTGGCATAGGTCAGGCTGTCACAGGTTGCATGTACCTGGCTAGAAGCTCTTGCTGGCAAAACGCTGTGCAGACAGGAAGTGGCATCTGCACCTACTCTGCTCTCTCACTCTCTGATTCCCAAGTCGTTTCTGGGATTGCAAAACCTCCTATGCCTCTCCTACAACACCTGTGCAATGCTTCTTAAATGGCCCAAAAATGCTATAGGAGCATTGGCGTTTAAGGGGCGTTACAACATACAACACTGGAGGCATTTGTCCAGTGGCAATGCCTCCAGAACGCAACATGCACACAGCAACACAGGGCTAACTCCCATGTATGAACTGCACTGGGCAGTTGCTATTGCATTATCCCATATGAGCATTAATAGGGAGTAGAGTGGACGTTAAAAACAAGCGTTAAAAACACTCTGCCTCCTAAAACTTAAAGGAGAAATATGAGGCGAGTGATTTACACTCATCCTCATAGTTAGAGCCGACGTGCGACACTGAAGCTGTCACACGTCGGCTCTATTGATCGGGAAATGAGCAAACACGTCGCTCGCTCACTTCCCAATCATCTCCCTGCAGAGAGCGGTGACTACCAGTCACCTCTCCCCGTAGAGATTCCGCCCCTCTCCGATTCTCCTGCGCTGACTGGAGGAACGGATGGGGAAGGGGGCGGGTACAGCTGGCTCTGCCTCTAGATAGGCAGAGCCAGCTGTCAGTCAGCCAGCGGGGTGGATCTCCACAGAATTGTCGGGATCCGTCCCGGCTGCGGAGTTCTCAGTATATAACGAGCTATAGCAAGCACTAACCATATTCGAGCCGAACTGTTGGTCGACTCGAACATCGGGACCATCCCTAAGTGAGATATGGTTTAGATCCTTGGTTCTCAACTGGTGGGTCATGACCCAAAAGTGGGTCGTGACCCCATGTTCAGTGGGTCCAAACATGCCTTCCACTTTTCTAGGTGAGAGGCTCCTCTGCCTCCCCCTAGCGCAACACTGTCAGTTCTTGTGCCGAGCAGCCATTCAAAATATACTGCCCAGTGCGTTGCATTCATTTGAACAGTACCCCAAACGACTTCCCACCCACAGTTCATACTCCCGTACCGGAACGCACAGTACCCTAATGCAGTGTGTTCCATTGCAGTGCAGACATTGCAGAATTGGGTCTCGACTTAATGACCAAGGCCAAATGTGGGTCCTGAGGTTACACAGGTTGAGAACCACTGGTTTAGATGTTTCCCATATTGCCTCCAGTGACCAGCAAGAGTACTGCATAGCCTCATCGGCTTGTGATTGGCTTGCCATATATTCCTATACTTTCTGGTGCCATTTTTGCAGCTATATCTTCCTGGCATGCAGTTTTTTTGTGTGCTCACATTATCATAAAGACGCATATAAAAAAGAGTGAGCCGTTGGGCACAGAATGAATCAGTGGTCAACAAATTCTGTTACCTGAAGACAAGAGATTATCTTGACTCTGTTCTCAAATGGGCACAAATTTGCTTGTGAAATAAAAGAGTGAAGTATTCCCATATATACCAAGAGTCTTATAGCCACTATTTTTTTTCATATCCTCTTTCTTTACCTTCTCACAATATTTTATAGGGAGAGGAGAGGCAATAACGCCAAAAAATGGAAGGGCAACAGAGAGGCCAGATAGTAGAGGGGTTAGTAGAAGAGTTCAACATTGTTGAAGGTAAAGAAAGAGAGAGGCAGGAAAACACGTATAGGGTAGGTTGCAAACAAAGCAGTAAAAATATATTGTGGAGGAAAGAGAGAGGAAATAAAAATACTGGATTGTGGAGGAGGGGGGGAGCAGAGGCAGACCAGATTGTGAAAGAATAGAAGAGGCAGCAAGACCAAATTTTGGAATAAGTGGAAGAGAAAGGAACCAGCCAGACTGGGTTGTGGAAGAGAAGAAATGGGATGCAGCAGACCAGATTGAAGGAGGATGAGAGAAGAATAGGCAAGACCAGATTGAGTAAGAGGTGAAAGAGACGGTGCAGTAGACTGGATTGAGGAGCAGGAGAGAGAGAAGGTAGAGAGAACGGATTGTGGAGGGAGGAAGAGGATAGACAGCAAGATTGCATTATGGAAGAAAGCAAAGGAAGAAGCAGTGAGACCAGATTGTGGAGAAGCAGGAGTGAGAGCGAAGGCAGTGAGATTGAACTGTGGAGGAAAGAGAAAAACAAGGCAGCAAGATTGGATTGTGGTGCAGCAGGAAAGAGAGAAGGCATTAAGACTGAACAGGAGAGAAGAGGCAATTGTGGAAGAGTGGCAGAGAGAGACAGTGTCAAGAATTATTGTTCAAGCAGATTTTATGTACTTTTGAAATAATGAATTAATTTAGAATAATAAGATGTTATGTGGTTTAGACAATCAAGTCTATTGGTAATATATATTGGCATAGCTAGGAATTCTCTTAATTGCCAGGTCTCCAGGCCACCAGGAGTTTAATCCAGCTCTGCTGCCATTAGGTTGACAGGACTAATAACAGCAGTGTTACAACTACTGTGGAGGTGCAGACTGTGCTCTTTCTGCCCACTGAGGATGTGTGCTTGCTTGAGGCCTGGAGTAAAGGAAAGGAAGGACTGTGCTCCAATTATTATTACTGTTATTGTCATTTTCCATGTACTTTCTCAATTGCCTGTTTGTTGCCCATGTATAATAATTGGCCATTTTTTACTTTTGTATTGTAATGATTGTCCATTGTTGCCTGTGTATTGTCCCAGTTCCATTGTTGCCTGTGTTACCTATTTTCTGTCCACATATTGTCACAACAGATACCCGTTTTTCGGTATCAAGTACGAGTACCGATATTTTGCTTTCGGCACCCGCCGATACCAAGTACCAATACCAGTGCTTTCGCTGGCATGGAGCCGCCTTCCTGGGCAATCAGGAAGATGGGCGGCAAGCAATGACATGCTGCCAGCCTTCCTGACTGCCCAGAAAGCCGGCTCCATGTAGTCTGGCCAGCTTGATTGTGATTGGCTTCCCTTCCAATCTGCATCGAGCCAACTTCCTGGCCAATCAGGAAGCCGGGCGGCGCGTAATGATCAGCCTCCCAGCTTCCTGATTGGCCAGGAAGCCGGCTTCACCTGTTCCTAGGAAGCCAGGAGGCAGGTCATTACATGCTGCCCAGCTTACTGATTGGTTACGAAGCCAGGCTGCTTAGCAACCCGTGAAGCTGGCTTCCTAGGCAAACAGGAAGCTGGGAGGCAGTCATAACCCACCACACGGCTTCCTGATTGGAAAGGAAGCCAGCTCCACGCTCCCTCGGCTTTGCCGGTCAGAGGGAGATCGCCCTCTGTTCCGGTATCGGCAGTATTAGTATCAGTATCGGTGCATCCCTACCCCAAATCTTTTTCCATTTCTGACTTCCCTAGTAACAAATGTAACTATTGTTCATTTGTTGCCCATATATTTGTATACATTGGCCATTTGTTGCCCATGCATTGTCACAATTGCCCATTTGTAGCTAGCACATTTTAATGATTGCCCATTTGTACCTCGTGTATTGCAGCAAATGTCAAGCTGTGACCTATGTATTGTCAGGATCACCAATTTTTGCCTATGTATTGTCATTCCAGTGCTCTTTGTTTAGAGGACAATATTACTACAATTGAATCCCCTAAAGGCTTGTATTTCTGTATTTTAAAGTGCTAAATGTATTCTGTAACACAGCACTAACCCTCATTATTAAATAAATAAAACACAACAATGTAAATTCAAATTCAAATACATCTTATATAAAACAAGTAAATAAATAAAAAGTAAAGTGAATACAGTTTGCCCACATCATGCCCTACATTCTGTGTATAGAAGAAACTCACAGATTTCACTTACCTCTTTAACCACCTACTGTCCGGCTGTTTACATACAAGCGTTCCAGCATCTGTAGAGATACCTGATCACCTTTATTATGTTTAGTCTTAGAGACCCCTGATGTCTCCTTAAAGAGGACCTGTCACTGTATATTGGCTGTCACATAGGAGGCTTCTTAGCCCCCTATGTGATAGCAATAAAGTTAAGTTTAAAAAAAAGTAAAGTCACATATATATAAAAAAAGAAAATTTAAAGGCCTCCGCATACACACACAAACATGCATCGGGTGAGCCTGAATGCACTGCACATGTTACATATCACCGCGAACGTCAGAGCGTGAGCAATAATTTTAGGGCCATCAATCACTGTTGACACTAAACTGATGACTCCGTGGTTCTTTGATAGAGGATTCCCATTTGTATAACCCTTTCTAAAAGCATCTACACAGGCATACAGACTGCTCCCAACAGGGCAGTGGATCTGCACACTTGTGCCCTCTGAGCCATGGGGAGACTATTCTATATATGGTGTGTGCTAGATTGATGTCGTTAGGAGGGGACTCAATATTGGTTTGTCCAATTAACACAAAAGATATTTATAACACATATTAAGTGCTCATTCACATTTATGTACTTGACAAAGATAATGGTTTTCCATGCCTGAAGTACAGTTTTGTTTTTATCAATGTGGTCCCATTTATCTTTGCAAAAAATGTGTTTTCATTAACCACTTGCTGACCAAGTGTTTACACCTGTCCAGGCCATTTTTCAGTGTTCGGCGCTGCGGTACTTTGACTGACATTTATTCCGTCATGCAACGCTGTACTGAAATTAATTTTATACCATTTTTGGGGGACAGATAGAGCTTTCGTTTGGTGGTATTTAATCACCACTGCGGTTTTTATTTTTTACTATATTAAGGAAAAATTACTGAAAATTTTGAAAAAAAGTTTTTTTCCCCATTATGTTAGGAAACAAGTGTTATTACCCATTTTTTAGGTAAAATATAAAAGACAGGGTCACGTCGGGTAAATAGACACCAAACATGTCAAGCTTTATAATCGCGCGCACCGGCAAAATAAAAAAAAACTACCATACCCAAAATTTACCATAGGCGACACTTTAAAAGTTTTTACCGCTTATAAATTTAGTGTTATCAGTGATTGATGACCCTAGAATTATTGCTTTCACTGCAATGTTTGCGGCGATATGTAACATGTGCGGCGGAATGGGCGCAATCATCGTTTTCGCATGTTTGCATGCGTGTATGTATGGGTGAGGACTTTTAAAAAAAATTGAGTTTTTTTTCTTTTTTATTCTTTTTCATGTGTAACTTTAAAAAAAAATTCAACTTTTTTTTTTTTTCCGTTTTTGGTTTTTTTTCACTTAACTTTATTGTTATCACATAGGGGGCTAAGAAATCCAACTATGTGATAGCAAAGAGGATGTGACAGGTCCTGTTTAGGGAGACATTAGGGGTCTCCAAGAGCCCTATTGTCACCTAGGGACACCCAAAGAAGCTGATGAAGCAGAGATCTGCTTCATCAGCTTTTCTCCAGCATCTGAAGCTGGAGAGTGACACAAGAATGCGGAAGTGATGTAATATGCATCACTTCCGCATTCTGACAGCGGAGAGGGGACCGGATGAAGATTGTGTACCGATCTCCCTCTGATCCCCTCTCACAGAGGCACTATGCTGGTCCCGGGCTCAGACCGGGCACAGAGGTACCTGCGTGACTGCGGGAGGGGGGGCCGCAGAGGGAGGGTTATGTATGTTAACAGGCATCACTGCCTGTTTTTACATTTTGGCACTTTCCTGCTCGTGCGTGCCGTGCGCAAGTGGGCGTGGCTGAGCGGATGTTTAAAAACGCCCGCTCAGATCCAGGAAGCGCCCCCCGGCCGGCCGCTTTTTTACAACGGCTGGCAGGGAGGCGGTTAAATGATACCAAAAATGCTACTTGAAGGGCTCTTCTAATAACAGCTGAGTAAAACACATTGATAAGACCAGTACCACTAAATATCATGGAGGAAATCTGATTGTGGATTTTCTAAGCATTCTTTTAGTGCTTTTTAACTCTTGAAAACCTAAAGGTGTAAAAGAAAATCAGAATATCAAATAAGATGACCAGCAGGACAGAATATATACTGTATACAGTATATGTTGGTCAAGCCTAGGTAAAGTCCATTCCCTCATCTCTATCCTCAGGGCTATAGTTAGACATCATATGATCTAAGGCACACATGAATAACAGTGCCCTTAATACCAAGCTCTGTACCTTCATGTAAATATTTTCATAAAAGCTATTTCTAAAATGGGAAATTTGAGGCAGCATTTGGCCTGCTTTATATGCTGATCAGCAGATCACATGAAGTAAACAAAGATGTAATGTATGTTTTTATAATTCCTAATCTCCAAAGTGTCTTTTGACTCCTTACACCCCCTGCCCCCTAGAGGTTTTTTTGCTGAATATAGTCCAAATATCCAGAGACGGACAAGAGGGAAACAAAATAAGATAAAAAGCATAACTCATAACTTACCCCTAGAGCTTTAGGTTGCCCCTTCAGAAATGTTATATAGAAGGCTTGGATTTGACCAATGTGACTTAATCCAGGTATCAAGACAGGATGTTGAGTTGTAACAATTGTGCCATTCTCTTGATTCATTGTTTTGGCCATTTTTCAATCCTGCTGGGAAAAGGTAATTGCACTATTACCCACCTAGAGTTGAACCATGCATTTCTAGACCTCATTGTTATACCTGGTTTTGGAATCCTATGACCTGTGACCTGACGAGGTTTCTGTTATCTTGTACTTGACCTGGCTTGCCTCCTGGACTGTGCTGTATCCAGATATCCCACTGCTGACCTTGGCTTGTGTCTTGACTTCGCTTTCTGACTGTCATCTTGGTACTTCTGCTGTCCTTCTAATATTGATCTTGCTCCTGCCTTCTGAATTGGTACCTTGGTTGACCAGCTGTTGCATACTCCTGCTTAAAGGAGAACTATGGGGTCAGTGTTTTTCCCCATAGTTCTCCTTGGGGTAACGGGAGGACACAAACTAGCGTCCTCCCGTTACCCTAAGCTCAGTATACCGCGAGCTACAGCTCGCGGTATACTGAGACGCCGCACCTGGAACGGATCCCGACTTAGATGACGGGATCCGCCCAGCTGTGTGAGTGACAGCTGGCTCTGCCTATCTAGAGGCAGAGCCAGCTGTACCCGCCCCCTCCCCCGTCCGTTCCGCCAGTCAGCGCTGGCAGATCGGAGCGGGGAGAGGGGAATCCAGCCCCTCCCCCTGTCACGGCAGAGAGCCATGACAGGATCGAGAGGTGAGGGAACCCGGTATGTGTTCTCTCACCTCCCGATCTACTGAGCCGACCTGTGACAGTCTCATTGTCACAGGTCGGCTTAGAACTATGAGGTGAGTGGAAATCACTCATGTCATAGTTCTCCTTTAATCTGACTACCACTTTTCTTCCTACAACTGCAGGTTCCTGTGTGAATATGCGAACCACCTTACTGCATAGATACAGTCTTATTATCTCGAGCATCGTAGCAGTATATAGATTGTCTTCTGATCATTTACTGCATCCAGACTCACCACAGGCACCCATTCCACTTCTAGTCCTGCTATACCCTGTCTCAGTTTACAGGGGTATTGGACAGGAGGTCTAAGGGAAGCCCTCTCAACTCTAGGTACGTGAAAGAAAGGTTGTAAGGTTTACCTGAGTGCCAGAGGACATCTGAAAACCTGAGACATTCTGATCTGCAATCTACCTGCAGGTAGTGCCAACATGCTGACACCCCTCCCTCCACCCCCCTTCCCTATTGGCCAGTGAATACAACATTGTGATGAGCCAGCAGAAAAATGCACAAACCATTAAAGGTCTGTGCACCTCCAATTTATAGCTGTGCTGACCTATATGTTTTAATTATTAAAAAGTAATGGATAGAAAACTAGCAGAATCTATTTTATCACGACACAAACAGCACTTTTATTATCATATCATTATCGTATTTTTTTTTTTGTGCTGTTACTGTAGCTGATTTCCCTACTTTCTTGTTTTTGCTGCAGGGAGAGGAAATCTCCCCAATTAAATTAAAAAAACTTGAAAAGGATTCTAATCTTCTACTTTATGCAAAACTAAACAACAAAAGGTGTAAAGTTATTTGTCTGGGCTATGGTAAAGATTAATATGCAGGCAGGGCCAGACTGGCCATTGAGCATACCGTGCACTTGCACATTGGGCTAGGCCGGGCAGACCTCAATCATCCAATCAGCCCACTACGCCGATGGCCTCCTCTGTGCTCCCTGATCATTAAAGCTCCCAAAATGGCCAGGAAGAGCAGACACGGAGCAGAGCCGCCCACCCCGCCTCCAAATCACCACCGGACATCAGACCGTCATCTGGGACTGAGCCAGGAGGACTGTGTGGGACACCATGCTGTGCTTGACGGCAATCACAGGACACTGGACTCCATGGGTAAGTGAGATGAGAGAGTGGAGGGGGTGGGAAATCACTACAGGGTGCTGAGAAGGGATACACAGGAGAAACACCAGAAGAATACAGACTGGACCAGATGGAGGGGGGACACAGGGGCCAGAATGGGGGGACACATGGACCAGACTGATGGGGGACACAGGGCCAAGATTGAGGGGATTCATGGACCAGACTGAGGGGGGACACATGGGCCAGAATGAGGGGACACATGGACCAGAGTGAGGGGAGACACAGGAGCCAGGCTGAAGGTTCATACGAGCCAACTGAGGAGAGACACGGGCCAGACTGTGGGGACACACAGGTGGAACACAGGGGCCAAACTGAGGGGATACAGGGGTCACACTATAAGATGGTGGTGGGCAGGGTGTGAGGAGGAAGTGTTGGTGCTGCTCAGTCTGCTTCTGCTCCAGCTCAGGCTGCAGGGTCTGCGGGGGGTATATGTCCCTGGGGCTGGTATGAGGCATGGTCCAGGGTGCTAGGAGGTTCCTTGTACAGTAGATCATAAGTACAGCAGTGAAGTTGCCGCCGCTCACTCCTTTTTCACTCCTACTCTTGCAAAACCCATTGCCTTTCAATAGGTTCACCTATGGGATTTTAAGGAGAGGCTGTGCCAGTCAAAGACAACTAGTTACATTTGCCACCACTATTCATGGACCAGACTGAGGGGGGACACATGGGCCAGCCTGAGGGACACATGGACCAGACTGAGGGGGGACACAGGGGCCAGACTGAGGAGATGTGGGCCAGACTGAGGGGGGACACGGACGCCAAAATGAGAGCACATATGGACCAGACTGAGAGGACTAATGGACCAGACTGAGGGGAGACACAGGGGCCAGACTGAGGGGGGACACAGGCCAGAATGTGGGGACACATGGACCAGACTGAGGGGAGACACAGGGGCCAGACTGGGGGGACACATAGACCAATTGAGGAGACACACAGAGGGAACACAGGGCCCAAACAGGGGACAGAGGGGCTAGACTATAAGATGGTGGTGGACAGGTTGTGAGGAGGAAGTGTTGGTGCTGCTGCTGCTCTAGCTCGGGCTGCAGGCTATGAGGGGTGTACATGTCCCCGGGGCTGGTATGGGGCATGGACGAGGGTGCTAGGAGGCTCCCTGTACGACTTATCATGAGTACAGCCTCAAGGTTGCCTTTCAATAGGTTTGCTAGGCTAGACATCACCTCAACAGTCCACCTATGGGATTTTGAGGACAGGCTGTGCCACTCAAAGACAACTAGCCAATTTTGCCAGCTCTGGAGGCAACGAATATTCATTAACACTGATAAATATATATGAGTCCCGCCCCTCGATTGTGCTTCTTTGTTTGAGATTGTGATGGGTGGGGCCTGTCAGGGGTCATTTGATTGGGCTGCTCAGTCCAAAATGCCTGGGCTTTTTTTTGTCCCAGTCCGGGATTGTATACAGGGATAGTTAGGCGTAAGTGTTAAGTAGCAAGTATTAAGGGATCATTAAGGTATCAAGGGAACAATTTAGCATATGTTAAATGTTAAGTACAAAGTGAAGGAAAAGATAAGGTTAAGAGTTAGGGATAGGTTACAAGTTGGTGGTACTCCATATAAGTATTGAAAACTAACTTAAATAGAGGTCCATGAGGGACAGTAAAATTGAAATAGCTTGAGCTTCATCCTAAATAGGCACAAGTAAAATTAAAAGTTTTCATTTTTACTTCCAGAAAGTTCATCAAAAACAAGATATTTTACCTAATTGTCTTTTTTTAATTCATTGGAAAAATTTGGAAGGTAAAATTAGGGCTGCTTGTCATGGTGTCTAAGGGTGCCCTAAATAAGTCTTAAATGGTGAGAGTTAGGGAAGCTCCTTTCAAATGCCTACCATAAATATCACTCCCCCACTGCAAAAAAAAAAAAAAAACACGCCTCCTAAATAAAAAAAACTAAAATTA
>NW_017307318.1:209454-222007 GCF_000935625.1 Nanorana parkeri
ACACAAAAAAAAAAAAAAAAAACAGGCCTGCTAAATACAGAAAACTAAAATTATAGTTTGTATACTTTTAAGCAAATTTTGCTCACAATTTCAGTGAACTCAGTAAGTGCATTTAGAATTTGTTTGTTTGGCAAAATTTTGTCTGACACCAAAAATGTTAATTTTGCAGCTAAATCAATTTCACCAAATTACTATCTCATCCTTTTAAAGCGGACCTTTATCCATATCTTTAAAATAACAGACACCTTTAGAAATGTCTAGTAATGACAATCTACAAACACATACTTCTAGATAATTGCAGGCTTTGTATTCTTTGAATACCTTACTTCTCTTCTCTTCCCTTCCCCAGTCTTTTGACAGTAGCCATGTTTACTAAGGGCAGGTTATTAGCACTCCTATTACTTCCTGGATTTCTGGCACAAGTGACTAGGACATGTGACCATGTACATCATTTTAGGGGATGAAAATGTCTTTTCCCTGAGATTACAGATGAGATTTCCCAGCAATGCTCTGCTGATGACAAGGCAATCCCAGTGTGCATAGCTTTGCCAAACTGAAGTCATTTTGCCCTTTCAAAGCAAGAAGTGAATGCTCTACAAGTGTAAGTATTTCAAATCACAGCATTTTACACCTGCTATGTCTATGTTTTTATTAATCATTATGCATAGAGGGATGCATTGGTAGAATTTGATTTCTGAGTGTAAAGGTTCGCTTTAACCCTAGAGATTGCCGATCTAAGTGTTTCGCCCAGAATTAGGCAAATGTAATCCCTCTTCAAATTTGTTTATTTTTATAAACTTTGGCACACAGTTATTTAGTTTATGGCGATTCTCCAATTCAGTATTTCAATCATCAATAATTATCTATAATTTATAATTATTATTTACATAATGAGATGTTCAGCAAAATTGTAATCTTTTTCATGCCTACTACACTGACTCTATTATATTACATTTAATAATTACATACTTCAAAATTAACTGCTGAATATTTGTTTCTATATGACAGCAGGCAAAACACATTTTAGCTGTTAGGGTACCCAACCTTACAGCTGACCTAGTCATCAAAGTATTATATTGAAAAAAGAAAAGTCAAACATAGTTACAATTTTAAGACTGCGGAAAAGCATAGGTTCTCACCTGCAGAGCAGACAGCTGATGTGTTGTTGTTTCTTTGGTTTGCATGTATAACAGAACATCCAAAGGTCAGATTATATATTATTCAGTCATAAATCCTTTTAATTAAAGTTTTATTTCCAGGACATCAGAAGATTAAATATCATCTAAGTACACGACAAAGGTATTGTAAATGTGATAACTCTCAATTACACCTAAAACTGTTTTACCACACGGAGACTACCAGAAACAAGAGAAATACACTGCATGACTGCAGTTTAAGTGAACCTGTGCTTTGACTGTGCATGGGGGAGCAACAGGTTCACTTAAAGGAGAACTATGAGGTGAGTGATTTTCACTCAACCTCATATTTCGAGCCGACGTGTGACAATGGAACACGTCGGCTCAATAGATCGGGAAGTGAGCGAACACATACCGTTGCTCGCTCACTTCTCGATCATGTCCCTGCAGAGAGCCGTGACTGTCACTTGTGGCTCCCTGCAGGGATTCCACCCCTACCCTCTCCAATCCTCCAGCGCTGGGTGGATCTCGACAGTTATGTCGGGATAAGTCCCGGCTGCGGGGGTCTCAGTATACCGCTGTAGCTTGCGATATACTGAGCTTTGGAGTATAGGAATGTCACCAGCACGACAACGACTTAAGCGTCAGTGAAAATCCATTTATTGATGTTCATGATGTAATGATTGAACATCAATAAATGGATTTTCACTGACGCTTAAGTCGTTGTCGTGCTGGTGACACGACACTTGGAAATTCCGGTAAGGAGTGCTACAGGTCTTTGAATTTTTTATACTGAGCTTTGGGTCACGGGAGGGTGCTAGTTTATGTCCTCCCATGACCCTTAGGAGAACTATAGGGGAAAAACACTGACCCCATTGTTCTCTATGTACTGTACCATGTACTGCTTACATTCTGCATCTACTTTATGATGAACAAATGCTCTGGGGTCCGATTTGTGGGCGTATTTTGCAAGCACAATGCAAAATTCCCAAACTGGGAGGCAAATCTTGAAAATCAGTTCTGTTCATAAGCAAGTGATTGTCAAACAAAAGACACAGGGAGCCAGATGAGGAGGCGGATATTTTCCAATGCACAATTTAATAAATATCATTCAGCGGGAAGAGGGTGCTTCATTTTCTGCAAAGTACATGGTTCAGAGATGCCTATAAACGGCATGTGGTCCTACAGAACAGTATGAATCTCTGGAACAGTGTCAGTGACACCATATTTTGGCACCACATAATTTGTATGTGTAAAACGTTGTATTTTTAGTTTAACATATTTCCTTGGCTTGCATAAAGCAACAGCACCCCTATCTAATGATTTTGTACATGAATTGAGTGGTTGAAGTAGTAGACTGAGTAGATTTAAAAGCTATCAGAAGGTTTACCCTTCAAAATAAAATAAAGCTAAATACCAGGACTATATAACAATTGCCAAACAGTGGCAAAAATGTTCCGTAGCATAGCTAGTGATCTTCTTTTAGTGCATTATCCTACTTTATTGTCTACAAAGTTTAATAAAACGTAAGTTCCACACAAAGTTCACATAAACACTTCAAAACCACAACCCCCCATTCCAGAGATGGAGACGGAAGAAATAAAATTTACAGAGCCATATTTCAGAGACAATAGCCAAACATATGGCACAGTGGCTGGAGAGTATGTAAGCAGCTTAATTATGCCAAAATGTAAGTTTTGTCATGAAAATAAAATTTACAGTGTATTATGTCAGAGACAACAGCCAGAAATAAAGCACAGACACTGTTAGGAAAATTCAGTGCATTACAGTTCGAGAGGATCAAAGTAGGCTCGAGCATGTGCATGTACTATGGCTCATGGTCCTGTGCACATGATCACTGGCAGGTGCATTACTGTGCCGACACATGCACATTAGCATGCACGCTCAGTGCCAAATGACCTACATAAACTGGAGTGTGATTTGGATAGATTGCTGAGTGGTCTTTGGACAGTACCTGAGACCTGACCTGTTTATTCTGCCTACCCGCATACAACCCAGCCTACCTTCTGGCTTATATATGGAATGAATCCGTGGTAATTGAGAAGAGATTTAATATATAGAAAATTTTAAAGAAAATTTTAAACCTGGGTTTAGGGTTAGAAAGCCGCCAGACAAAGGTTACTTTTGGAACCTCATAGGATGTAGGGTAAGTGTGCAGCGCTATTTAACCTCCCCAGTGTAAACTGCAATTTTTTATTTTTTTTTGTAAACTGCAATTTTAATAAAAGTCTCCTTGCTTGTGATATAAACTCCAGTGATCCATGTATATATAAAATTACCTGTCACAAGATTTTAACGTGAAAATTTGCTCAAAGGTGCATTTAAATAGACAATTAATTAAGAAACAATTTGTGGATGATCACTTCTAAATGTAGCAACTAGAATGTGCCTTTAAATAAACAATTAATGAGAAAAACGAGTGAATAATTCACATCTACATATGGCAACCAAAAGATAACTGAAATAAATGCCGCAAAGGCAGTGATATACAATTGTTGCAAAGTGTACTTATAAGTGGATGAGTGTAACAAAAAAACAACCGCTAATCAAACTAGCGACTAAATAATAATTTCTTCCAGGTGAGACCAACAAGTTAATGAAACCAGTGACCAAAAAAATATATTAAAAAATATATATAAAAATACATACACCAGTTTTTTCTTCATTAATTGTCTATTTAAATGCACCTTTGAGCAAATTAATAGTTCTGAAACACTTGGGAGGTTTACTACTTCATGTAATGTAGTACCGCATTATGCCCACTAGATGGAACTAAGTAGAATAACACTTATTTCCTATGTTCCTCTCCTCCATCTAGTGACCATAATGTGGTATTATATTATACTACCAAAAATGAAAATATAGTAAGAATGTTCATTATTACCTCTATTCACACATAATGAATATTCACAGAGATTCACAGGGCAAATGGCTCTGCAATTTGTTTATAAATAGACCCCAAAGTGTATATATGACACAGAAAACATGAAGAAATATTGTCCAGATTACATATTTCATAATCTCAGATGTGGGTAGGGTTGCCACCTGTCCATAAGTCACCTGGACAGTCCGGGTTTTGAATGCTGTGTCCGGGTTTCATGGCAGCTGAAACCCGGACACTTGATGTCAGACAGACAGGGGCAACCAAAATTAGGATAGGGGCTACTGGCCCCCCACTAAAAATAGTCTCGACTGTGATATTTACATATCAATAGGTGGTGTTATTTACATTTGAAGAAGCCGCGACTCATTCTCTGAAAAACATTTCCATGCATTGCTAGAGTGTTCGGGTTTCGCTGGAAGAAAAGGTGGCAACCCTAGATGTGGGAGTACGACTAATTTTAAACCTGGCACAATGCATCCAGCTGTCTAGGTCAAATATACACTATAAAGTATGGATGCACTGATATAATTTTTTCCAGACCGAGTACAAGTGCCAATACTTTTCCTCAAGTACTCGCCGATACCAATTACCGATAACTTTTTAATTTTTGGTGTCATGTGACATTTTTTTCTAAAACAATGCAGACTAATGATTTTAGGGAATTGGTGAATGGCTAGGGCCCGGTTCCAGCTGCAAACACTGCGACCCTGGTAGTTCTGTCACTGACTCCAAGCTGTAAAGAGACTACAAATCATAGCGCTACATTACACAGCGATGCTGAATGGCAACCGGCTATAGAGGACTACAAATCCCAGCAATGTATTATACATTAATGCAGAATAATATGGAGCTACATACTCTGTGCTGCTCCGGGGTGTCGGCCTGATGTCTCTAGGTCTCAGGAGGCTATGCAAGTTCTCAGGAGGCTTTGCGGGATCTCAGGTGGCTGTGCTTGGTCTCAGGAGGCTGTGCTCTGTATCAGGAGGCTGTGTGGGGTCTCAGGAGGCTGTGCAGGGTCTCAGGAGGCTGTGCGGGATCTCAGGAGGCTGTGTGTGGTCTCAGGAGGCTGTGCGGGGTCTCAGGTGGCTGTGCAGGATCTCAGGAAGCTATGCGTGGTCTCAGGAGGCTGTGCAGGATCTCAGGTGGGCTGTGCTGGGTGACAGGGCTCCCAGTCAGTCTCAGCGGGTGGCAGGGTTGCAAGTAGGAGGAGGGGACTTTTTACCAGCGCTGTAAACAGGTGCCGTGGTTCACAGGAAGGCTGTCAGGACCTTGCTGGGAACCTCAGCAGCCTTTCTGGGAACAGCGTTGTCTGTTCAATACTGGAAAGTGTCAGTATTGGGGCTTAGTATCGATGCATCCCTACTATAAAAAGTATCTTTAACACTACAAAAAGGAAGGAATATTGTTGTAGTGCTCACCCCTGAAGGAGCCGCTGAATATGAATTAAGGTTCTCCTACCTGTTTGCTAGCCACCGGCCCCTTGCCCAGATCCAGCACACCGACACTCAGGAACAGAACAGTCTCAAGTCATAGGGTCTTTTCAGGATTTATTTGCATAGGATCAACAGGAGAGAGGGTTTGGGTTCTGTAGGATACCCTAGTGATACTTCAGAGGACTGCCCTTTCTCCCTTAGCAACAGCTAAAGCCAATGGTAATAGTACAGAGAACAGCCAGGATAGTCCAGGACCTTGAAAGAAAGAGAGCTATCTCTGGACTTATGTAGCAACAGTTGGCTTCTTCTATATCAAGCACCTGGGAATAGGGTGAGGGATCTCTTACAGGGTTCCAGATGGTAGCTCTCTTCAGCTCCTTTGCGACACTCCTCGACAAGTAGATCCCACCTCCAGCCCAGCTTCCATCAGGTCTCCTTTCAGCTGCATCTGGAATCAATGGGCCCTCAGCTGAGGTGCATACCAGATATCCAGTAAAATCTTCTGCTTCTAGGCCCCCAACACCTGCCACGTGCTGAGACCCAAGCAAGGCATCCATAGCATCCTAGGCCTCTGGACCCCCAGCACCTGCCATGTGCTGAGGCCCAGGCCAGTCACTGGTATCACACAGACCTCCTAGGGAGAAGCCCCTGGAGGGGAAGAGAGTTCTGCACAGTGTCCCCAAACCTTTTATCATCTGCCCTCAGCCATACCTCTGAGTCATCCTGCTCAGGGATTGGTCAGGGACAGGTACACAGCCACAGTCTGAGGATGATCCTCCCTCACTGTATGCCAAGGCTCCCTTTTCCTCAATCAATCCAGCAAACTCAGGGACACATGTAGAATGCAGAACTCTGAATAATCAGTATCTAGACTGGTTACAGTCCAGATATTCACTAAATTTGATAGTGACCACTACAGGGTGCTACATTGTACACACTACATAGATATGATTTCTACCATTTCTGATGGACCTTATTGTCATAACCACATTCCCATTTAGTGTTGAAGCCCAAAATCAATATTTTCTTTTCTTTTAAGATAGTAGGAAGTTTTATGCTACACACAGCATACATAATATTTCTACAATTTATTTTAGACCTCATTTATGTTTGGCATGCCCCCAAAAAAGGTAAAATTTTATATTAATCAAATTCCAATGGAACTAACATGTAACACACAGCATACCTTGTATATATATGAGAAACAAAGAACAAAAAAGGGCGCCTCCATAGTGTAAAAACGAAATTTAATGATAAAATGCACAGCTTGTATTGTACTTACAAAAAGTGGGTACCGTATAAAAAAAACGCTGAGGGTTTAATAAACCTTTAATTGACTTTCTGACCCGAATCCTATGAACGAAATAATGAAAAAACTGCAACAAAATGTACTGAAACAAATTTTTTACTGGAGCACATGCAGAAGTTGCAGGAGTTGGTAATAATTGCAGGCCAGCATCAGTGGCAGATGGTAATGGTTGCAAGCCATCAGCAGTGGTAGATGATGGTAACGCTAAATGGTAAAATAATGTTTTTGAGGCCAGAAACAATGTAATCGTTGGCATCAGCTGCAGAGGTTTGGTTTTCTTTGCTGATCCAGAACTGGTTCATTTTTATAAAGGTGAGCTGTGAATGAGGACAGGTGGACTACTTTTCTAAAAACAAAACCACCCACTGCATTAAATTCCTGCTTTGAAATCACATTGGCTGCAGAGCAGCCCCGCAGCTTCATCGCATACTAGGCAAGTTTGGGCCCAAGGTCCATCCTCAACACCCATTCTAAGGGTACCACATCTGGCTTTGACCCTATATGATCAGACACTGACTGTGACTGCTGCCAGCAGCCAGGCCTGGGTGAAGAATCGTGAAGAAGGACTTATAAGATTTGCCTAGGCAGGCACTTTCACCGCTGCTACTTATTTTATGGACCTAAGGATCCAAGACACGTTGGCCATGAAAGGGGATCCTGACTCTCTGGAAATGATGTTAAGTGGTTCCTGCATAGCATGTGTTTCAAATGGTGCATTTTTGCTACCTCTGTGATGACAGGACGAGCTTTAGCACCTTTCCCTTGTAATGTGGATTTAAAAGATTGGCCAAGCAGTAATGCTCCCTCTCCTTGATGGCCCAAATCCTGGGGTCCTTGCACAAAGCACTGCAGCATGAACAAGCCCATGCACCAAATTGCTGGTGGCAGACAAACCTAAGTCCTTAATGTTGCAACAGTGTCCTCAACCATCTCACTCGGCCAACGTACGACTTCCGGACTTTGGAAGTTTAAGGAATAGGCAGTAGGGATGAGTTTGGGTTTTGTCTGAACTTGAGTTTGTACCAGGATGGACACTGTCAGTGCGGGCCATTGCGTTGCAGCCAGGGCATTCCTGGACCCTCAGTTTCATGTAAACAAAGGACAGGATGCTGGTCACTTCACTGGCCTTATATGGCCACACTAGGTCTATGTCATTAGCCAAATATGGCCATGTAGCTATATAAGGTCAATGATGTCACCAGCATCCCACCCCTTTATTTACGTGCTGCTGTGGGTCAGGGAATGCCCTAGCCGCAGCTGACTGGCTCACACTGACAGCTTATTTCTGGATTGCGACGAATTTAAGGTCAGACTGAACCCAAGCTCATCCCCACTAGGCAGCATCTCAAGATCATTTCTTTGCAACAACTAAAGTTGATATAAATGAGAATATTGGGATTGTGAGTACCTAATGGAAACCTTGCAATATACCTTTTTTAAATGTTGTCAGGAAAGGCATTTTAACTTTTGCTTTATTCAGATTTTCTTTGTTCAGGACAGAAAACTAACACATTTTCCTTCCTAGAATATGAAGCTAAAACTTAAAGTAGTATTAAACTGTCAAACATTTTTTCAATAATGCATCCAGACCAAACAAATTGTACATTGGCCAGCAAAGTATTTCTTAAAATTTTTGCCAAACATTTACAGTCATCATGTTTCAGAACAGCTGACTCCAACTCTGAGCTCTGCTTCCCTGATCATCCTGTCCAGTAGAAGGACAGAGCAGTCTCCAGCAGCTGTCCATCTACCAGCTTGCAGGAGTGAGGACGGGGGGCTCGGTTGCAGGGGAGTGTCTTGCCTTGTCATTCTTGTGTGTTTGTGGAGAGACACACAACTTAACTAGCACACACAAGGGTGGTTCCATAGGACCCTGCAAGGGAAAGGAGCCAGCTGAAAACCAGTTATCAGGACCAGTGCTCCAGCGACCAGCTGATTCTGTCAGAAACTAAAACTTTAAACATCAAGGAGCAGCAACATTGTTAGCTATTTCATCAGCATTTGAAACCGCTTATAAAACGTTTCACTTTCCCAGAATGGGACCGGGAACCTGGTGTGGGTGAACCTGGTGTGGGTGAACCTGGTGTGGGTTGATTCCCGGCGAGCTCTCCTCCCGGATGGAGCACTTTCTTCCTTTTTCCTCTTTTCTCATTTTCTTATGATTATCTCAGCCTCTCTCTCCTCTGCTTCCCATGCTCCCCTTCTCTCTTCTTGCTACCCTCTTTCTGTCCACCCTACATGTTTATACTAGTTTTCAATTTTCCTATCGGTTTCTGACCCCCTCTTGTAACTTGAAAAAATTGGGCAGGTTGGGTATTCACACTTTCTTTATTATTGATCATATTTAAAGTTTGACCCTCCTGCATGGTACGGTCTGGATGCATCTGTTGGTTCATATTACTTGCTTGAGTTATCCCTTCTTGTAGCCTCATTGAAATTCGATTAAATGGATATTGTTTTGTACAATCTCGTTTTGTTTTGTTTTTTACAAATGTGTGTATTCACTCACATGCCTTCAAATAAATAAATATTTTTTTTTTTAAAACCCTTTTCACTTGAATATCGCTTTAAGCTGGCAATACAGTAGCACATTACATAGTTACATAGTATTTGAGGTTGAATAAAGACATGAGTCCATCAAGTCCAACCCATTGTTGATGTGTGTGTATGTATATATACACACACACACACACACATATATATATATATATAAATATATATATACATACATACATATATACATGTACATACACACATACATACAAACACACCCTCACACACACACATAGGTCCTTGTATCAGTTCATTCTTAATTGTACCTGTACCCCTGTATATTAGGGTTTCTCAGGAAATCGTCTAAAAGCTTCTTGAATGATTCCGCATTCTTAGCTGAGATTACCACCTGTGGCAGCGAGATCCAGACCCTAACCGCTCTAACTGTGAAGAACCCCCTTCGCCCCTTGTGCTGGAATTTCTTTTCCACCATTTTTAGGTGATGGCCTCTAGTCTTTGTTACGGAGTTAATTGTAAAGAGTTTGCTGCAATGTTGCTGTCACCATTTAACAATTTGTACATGAAAATCATGTCCCCCTTAATCTCCTTCTAACGTGAACATGTTTAAATTTAGTAGTCGTGTCTCATAGCTCTGGTCCTCCATTCCCCTAATTAGTTTGGTTGCCCTCCGCTGGACTCTTTCAAGCTCAAGGACGTCCTTTCTGTGGACTGGAGACCAAAACTGGACCGCATACTCCAGATGAGGCCGGACCAGTGATCTATAAAGTGGCACAATTATGGACTTGTCTCTGCAATAAATTCCCTTCTTAATACAGGACAGGACTCTACTTGCTTTGTTTACAGCAGTCTGGCACTGCAAGCTATTAATCAATCTGTGGTCTACAGTGACCCCCGAATCTTTTTCTATTTCTGACTTCCCTAGTTGGCATACCCATGATTGTATAGCCCATTTGCTTATTTTTATTCCCAAAGTGCATTACTTTGCATTTGTCGACATTGAACCTCATCTGCCATATATTAGCCCTATTTTATCCAGGTCCTCCTGTAATGTTAAACTGTCTAGGTCCGTTTCCATTACCATCCCGATTTTGGTATCATCAGCAAACACTGAAACATTGCTACTCACACCCTCCCCGATGTCGTTAATAAATAGGGTGAACAGCATGGGGCCCAGCACAGAACCCTGAGGCACACCACTCATGACACCAGTGGCGTAACCAGAGTTATGGGCGCCCGGGGCAGAATTTTTTTTTCCGCCCCCCCCTTTTTATATAAACATCCACTAGAACTGTACCCCCCACCCCCACACATACAGTATATATCAGCTAAGGAACTACAAGTCCAAGCATGCCATCATTGTCCCTGTACAATTTCCACTTACCCCCTCGTAAAAAGTTAGCAGGTTAGTCTGAATTAGATTGAAATGTTCATTCAGTTTTCGAATAGTTATTGCGGTTAAATTGGTGCTCAATTTCAGCCATATCAAAAGAGCAGGATGGAAATGTTTTCTCGAATGGACGAAATTCTAACAGTGAATGTGTTTTTCCTTTGGGAAGCTCCCTTCATTTCAATATCAAATGTTGAAACAAAACAAATTCAAGTATCTGATAGCATTATCCAATGGTCTGGTAAAATTTTTCTTCACATGGAGATCATTCATAAAATGTTCAGCCAGCGTATAACTGTGTGAACGATGTTTGCAGCACATTCCTGCCACTAGATGTGCTCCTTGGCTTCATCTAGTGGCAGTAATGCCCTGAGAATGACGTTCACTCAGGTACATGCTGACGCGCGATAAATCATCCCCTTGGCATCCTTCTCATCCATAGAAATGAATGCCCCAGTGGTCTCTATGCTCCTCAGTTAATATCCACAGTAATAAAGTGATTTCTGTACCAACTTCCTTGCAGCCTTTTTCCTGTCAGCTATATTTTAAAAAGTTTTTTTTTTTAAACTAATCAAATTTTTTTTTTTTTAAACCAAAAAACTCTCCTTTTTATGAGGCTTTGGCGAGTCCTTACATATAAATCTACACATAAGCTCGCCTTGCTTGTAGCTTTTTCAAAAAAATTCAAACACGTCTACCAGCGTATCATTTACGCATGCGCACTCGCCAAGAACGCGTGTATCAGTGCAGGGGGTTTATGCCAGTTCTAAAGATGGCGATCACGAACACATGGTTTTGCACGGAAGTGAGCAGAGCGGCTTCCGGCTTCCGGAACATACAAGGGACAACATGGACGGGACAGAGTAAGTACTTAGAAAATGAAATCCGTTGCCATCCGATGTAAGGGAGAGGTAGATGAGGGTGGAGGAGCAGACGGGGAAGTTGTAAACATTGGTTTGGATGGCATTTGCGCAGTTTGTGGCTGTAACATATGACCGTGTCAGCCAGCTCTCTGATTACCACTAGCTGTAGCTGCTATGGAGCGGGGTCTGTTCCATTTGGGCTAATAAGTGAATACATGAAATGATAATGAAATTGCAGAGTTCTGGGGACTATGGTATGTAGCTGTGAGACATACTTATAGAATGTGGCCTCGCTGTACATGTCCCACGTTTGTTGACATTCACTGCCAGCACATCTAGGGCATGTGAGGCTCGACTGCAACTGTTTGCCTCATCTTCTGATAAATAGGAGACTATTAAAGTGTATCTGTAACTAGGGATGCACCAATACCATTTATTTATTTTTTAGTCCAAGTACCAATACGTTTTTTCAAGTACTCACCGATACCAATACCTTGTTTTTCTTTTTTTTGTGTCATGTGACAGATTTTCTAAAATAATCCAGACTAATGATTTTAGGACAGTGGTGGAGCACCAGGGCATGGTCACAGCTGCGACCCTGGTAGTTTTGTCACTGACTCCAAGCTGTAAAGTCACCACAAATCCCAGCAGTACTTTATACAGCAATGCGGGATGGCAACCAGCTGTAGAAGACTACATATCCCAGTAATACATTATGCTGCAATGCAGAATAATACCATCAGCTATAGAGGACTACAAATCCCAGCAATGCATTATGGCTAGTGTGGGTGGTCCCCTGGGAAGGAGGAGGAGATGTGCGCCCGGCGCTGTAAAAAGGAGCTGCGTGGTTCACAGGAAGGCTGCCGAGGGTCAGAGACCTCAGACAGCCGCTTCAGTTTAAAAATTTAAAGCGCCGGTAGCGGAGACGCAACAGGAAGTTAGTGGACATTTCTCAAACTGAGAGAAATTCCTGTTTTAGGACTGGGGGGGGGGGGAGAAAAGAGGG
>NW_017307318.1:222179-226959 GCF_000935625.1 Nanorana parkeri
TTTCCAACTGAGGAAAATTTCTTTTTTTGCGCTGGGGGGGGGGGATAAAATGAGGATTAACCGTCTGTTTTTACCACCTAACAATGGGGTGTGAATGGTGATAGATTATTTTATTGCGCTACCCTGTAGATTAGCATTGGATGAGCAGTTCAAAAGCTTGTGTGAAAGTGCTGCTACTTCCCATCCTGTCACTACTCTGGACAAAATATGAGTCCCCTCTAACACATCTTGCCATGATTTTTATTTTTATTACCTGGTGCAGCAAGTTATACTCATAAGTTCACCATCCAGGTCCCTCTCCTACTGTTCCTGGGTACAGGGTAGGCCACTAACCGAGCGCTGCAGATGTTGCTGTGACCGCTTGTCCCAGACAGTCATTTGACACTGTCACTTTGGATCCCAAGAGGACCGCGCTGCTGGACAGCAAATAGGAAGTGTCCATTGAGGTGGATACCCTAAGAACCCCTCTACTAGTACACCGAAGATTCGGTGTCAGAGTGTCACCACCTTAAGGAGTAGTATACACAGCACAACCATTCACAATGTTTCGTTGTGGCGTGTTAACAAATGATAGTGCAGACAAAATCAGACATGTGCCATTCTTTCCAACACAGCGTATAACACACGGCGGTAACATGGACCCGCTACTGCTATGCAAGGGGGTGACTGGGCCATTAGTGGTCTTGGGAGTAGTGTGTAATATGTGGATGTGTCATTTGTAGTAGATATAGGTGCCAAGTCACAATGCCAAATGTAGTACAAATACAAGGTTCCATGTGTATCTAGCATTACTAACATGCTGTATTTGTATGTAAGACCTAGGAAGCTTCCGCGAGTGCCAGAAAATCTTCTGAAGAAACGAAAGAAGTATCAAGGACTGAAGGCAGCAGAAGCCAAAAGAGCCTTAGAAGAAAAAAGGAAGGTAAATGGATTATGGCAGCTACAGTCTTACATTGTCCTTTGATTCCGAAGCCCAAAAGGGATCTATAATCTATATGCCTTGTTCACACCATACGTGTGGCGGTGGTTTGTCGAAAAACGCAGCTCAACTTCTAGAGGAATCTCCATTGCATTTAGGCAGTTGCGACTGATGGCCCAGCCAAACAGTTAATGTATGTGATACGAGATGAGTTTGAGGCTCTGGGCCCAGTTTTCTAGGTGGTTGGTGGGAGTCTCAGCCCAGTGGTCTGGGTTCGGCCACTACTCACAAAAATGGGGTTCTCCCTGAGTCAAAGGATTATCCAATTTTTGAAATTTGATTTGTAAACAATTTGATTTGTAAACAGTTCTTTGGTTCTTCAACTTTTAGAATTACAGTAGATATCCATCATGTTTTGGGGGATCAACAATCGCCCTTCATCAGGGCTTAAAGTGACATTGAAGTCAACAAATTATTTCCCTCCCCCCAATGTTAATTAAAGCACTTACTTTAAAGGGGGGCTATAGGGTTAGGGCTTTTCCCCATAGTTCTCCTAAGGGTAACAGGAGGACACAAACTAGCGTCCTCCCGTCACCCTAAGCTCAGTATACCGCAAGCTATCTGACGGAGCTCCTTTCGGCAACCATTCCTTCCGTCCCGTTGTCAGATCATGACCCTGTAGTCCTGTCGTGCAGTTCGTTTTTTCCTCCCCGTCCACTCCCTTTTGGTCTCTTAATGACCCTAAGGTTGTGACCGAGCTTTTATCCATTTCCGAAGACTAGTTGTGTATCAATTCGGGCTCTGACACCACCACCAGGCCCGGCGCTACCGCAAGGCAAGTCAGGCGGCCGCCTGAGGGCGCTGCAGGGTGAGGGCGGAAAAAACAAGACCCCCCCTGGAGCTCCTCCCACCGCACCAGCGCTGACTCGCCCCTGCTCTCCCGCACCGAAGGTAAGTGAAAAAAAAAAACATACTGATAGGGAGCAGGCCCAGTGCGACAGGGGGTCGGGGGTTGTGTGTGGGGGGCGCAAAAATTCTACTTTTGCCTGTGTTGGCAAAAATGCTAGCACCGGCCCTGACCACCACCCATCGTTTGGGATTCTTATGAAGCAGTATTACGGGGCCAACCTTTCCATATAGCTTTTCAGCGTCGCAACTCAATGGGATGAGTGCAGATTAGAACTGGAAGCGGAACTGGAATGCCTTTCCCAGTTGCACAAGACTGCACTGTCACTGTGGCTCCATGCTCACCTTGGAAAACTAGAATCGAGCTCAACTTGTGCCTTAATTGTTGGCCAGAATATAGGCTAGCCATATCAATTCTTTTCTGGCTTGTCTGGTTCATGTGGACCAGATCGGTTTTGTACCTCGTAGGCAAGCGGGAGATAATGTCCGTCTCGTCTTAAAGCTTATCCACCTGGCTCGTTTGCACTCCCAGAATCAATGTTGCTTTCTTTAGATGTCCGTAAGGCATTCAACTCACTCTCTTGGCAATACATGTTTTTTGCCCTGTGTAAGTGGGGCTTTGGGGAGCACATTCTGGTATGGATCTCGGCGCTATACTACCAACCATCAGCTTCTATCCTGGTTCGGCAGAATACACGCAACCAAAATGTCCTACTTGCCTAAACTGCTGTACTTTTTTTTAGAGTACTGCCTGTTCCTGTACAGAGTCACATGCGGATAGAACAGAGTAAAATTATTTGTTTCCTTTGCAGTCCCAAAGGCCTAGATTAGCTGCCCACGTGTTGTATTGCCGCAGGAGGTCAGGTGGACTGGGGTCCCATACCTGGGGAAATAATATTTGGCTGCTCAGATTGCGCCACTGTCCTTACTCCGTTCCACTAAGCCTGCAACAGCTAATCGATTATAATCGGTAATGAGAATCGTTGGCACCGATTCTCATCATCGATTAGTTGATTTTCGATTAGTTGCTGCCGCTCTGCTCCTCCGTTCTCACAGCTGGTGCTGGCTGCAGCGGTCTGTTTCCCTTTTAATCCCCGCTACTCCTCCCGTCTGTATCGGCGGAGGCAGTGGGGAAACAGATGACTGCGGTGACTCTGCAAGCTCCCCGTTCCCCCTCCTCTGCTCCCCCATGCTTGCTCTTCTGCCAGTGTTCTATCAATCCCTGGACTCGAGTCTGGGGGATTCATAGCACATCGGCGTCAAGTCTCCCATCAGCGGCTGGAAACAATAGCCAGCCTGCTATTGCTTATTTTAAATTGCAAAAGCAGGCTGGCTATTGCACCTGCCTGCTGTCAATCATCAGAGGTGGGAACTGAAGGAGCACTTTCTCTTTCAGTCCCTTCCTCTGCTGATTGACAGAAGACGGGGGGCTGCAATAGCCAGCCTGCTATTGCAATTTAAAATAACCAATAACAGGCTGGCTATTGCTCCCAGCCACTGCCTACTGCGTTGACATTCAGCTGCCTCAGCAACTGAATCCAGTGAAGAGGAATAATGACACTAGGGGTCTAAAAGATCATTCATTTAAATTAGTAGCTTTGTAACATCTCTCCATCATTGTCTCGGCTGCCCACGCAACCTCACCCCTTTTGACGCTCGCTGCAATTCGGATCCACATTCGGCGGTCCTTACCTCCATGTTATATGCTGCCTTATCACCTTCCATAGGGGCTTTCAAACTTCCAAACTATATGCAGGTTTGCAATGGGATCTGGGAGAGTCCCTGGATTTGCCTGAATGGGAGAAGATCTGGTTCGCTGCCGCCACATGCTCACCTGATTATATTACTCAGGCTTTTTTTTTACTTCCTGGCCACCTGTCAGACATAATGATGCATGAAAAACTCATGGTAATTTTATCTGGTTCTCATTCCTCATTTTGAAAACAAGACTCTGTCTGGCTTGTATCCGCCTGATGAACCTTGACTGCACACAGCTCTCTGACTGGATGTGCTGCTGGTGGCTGGTTGGGCCTCGTTCTTCCCTGCACAGTTATCTTTCCCATAACGTCTTCCAGGACAGCATCACGAGATGGAATCTCCTCCCCCACACACAGGAAACACGTCACTTAATCTGCTTAAAAGACCCTCCTCTCCTCCACTCCCTCAGTCTTTTGTGTTTCCTCAGTCAAGCTGGGGAGCGCGTCACAGAACGCTGAGAGAGGGCTTCCATGTGGTGATGCTGCCCGGGAAGTCTTCCTTGTTGGCCTGCCTGTGTAAGGCAGAGGGGTAGGTTTGCCTACCTTGTGGAGCCCCAGGGATTCTCCTAGCGCTGCAGGAGATGAGGCTGGCTTCCTTTCCCCCTTCAGTGCCCAGTGCGGGCCGGTACCGGGAGGGCGAAACCCCCTTGGCTGGTCAGGGGAAGCGGTGGACCGCCGTTCAGAGGGGTCTGTCCGGTTCTCAGGGCCTCGGGACATGTTCCACGGCCAGGCCGGGTGGCCGCGTACGTCACTTCCGGCGTGGGTGACGTCATTTCCGGGCGCCGGGCTTGTGCGTTCCAAGCCTCGTTTTCGGCGCAGGAGGAAGGGGAGGGCTCGGCTGGTGCTACGGTTCTCGTGATGACTGAGGGAGTGGAGGAGAGGAGGGTCTTTTAAGCAGATTAAGTGACGTGTTTCCTGTGTGTGGGGGAGGAGATTCCATCTCGTGATGCTGTCCTGGAAGACTAATGGAAATAGAGTTACCGGTAAGTCCTAACTCTGAATTTTCTCCCTTTCCTTTCTCTCCTATTTCTTCTTACAATACCTTTTCCTCAAAATTTTAATATGGTGCCACATTTTGTTCATCAAGGGGCCATGCTAGGGCAGCGTTGCACTGCTAATTAGACTCTTGGCTGTTTGATTGCCTTATGGTACCCTCCTTGTTGGAGCTGTGGGGGTATCAACCCTGCTTAGTCTCCCC
>NW_017307318.1:227610-263299 GCF_000935625.1 Nanorana parkeri
CCCCTTCTCTTATATAATAGTCGCTTGTTTAGGGCATTCACCATACTGTTTGTGGGATTTATCATTTCATTACTACCTGTTTATTACTTTGTATTCTGCTTGTTGCATTTTTTTGACTGTTTTGCCAGTTGATGTCAAACATTGTCTTGATTATTCAATACAATTTTGTGAAATAAAGTTTGATGAGTATATGACTTGTCAATCTATTGCTGCACAGGAGCCCCAGAATCTCCTGAAACTTGAGCCACCCACAGTCTGCAACTTTCTGCTTTATAGAAGATCTATATAGGGAAATATGTCCCAATACATGTAATGCAATGTGCTGTTTAAATTTGCTACACCGCACAAGTGCTTGTTGAGGTCCCACATTGGGTGTACACATAAAGACAGAATAGTTCTGGGGGGGGTTAGTTTCCTGTGCTTGAATAACAGCCTTTTCACCTATCTAAAACCCACGATTCACTGAATTATTTTTTCCTCAGCTTCAGCCTGGGAAGCAAATAAAGTTCAAACGTCTGGAAACCTTTGTCCGGAACTCGAGAAGAAAAATGAGAGATGACTGCAGATCGCGGAGGATGGAGGTGTATCGGAAGAAAGTTCCAAACTTGATAAAACATAAACTTGCGTTTGTTGTGCGAATTACAGAGTACGTCACTACATTGTTGGGTTTTATGTATTGTAAGTGCATTCCTTTATCCATGTACTGGAAAGTTATGGCAATTTTTGTCAGCGTCACACATTAACTTACGTGATATTCCTCCAGTTCATTCTCGATGACAAATCATATTGAGATTTTTTTACTGCCTAATTCCAGGCATAAAAAAAGTATCTTGCAGTGGCTAGAGGCATAAGCCGTAATACCTTTATTAGGACCCGGCCAAAGTAATGTGCCTGTCTCCTCCCCATACAGTGATGAGGAGAGTGTCGGAGTGGAGTTAGGGCCAGTAATACAGCCTTTTCATTTACCCCTAGAGTGGATGAACATTTCACCCCTACAGGAAGAGGGGGGGGACTGCAAGGGTTTTTCCCCATGAGATGGGGGAGAAGTGATCACATGATGGGGAACTAATCTGGTTAGTTACCGATCGACAGGGGTAGGGAAGAGCTGTCAATGGCAGCTGAGATTGAGATCACCTATTGCCTTGTCTCTCCTTGTAAACAAAAAAAAAAAATTGTATATCTCTACACTCAGTACCCTGTAATGACAAAGGGAAAACCGAATTTTAGAAATGCCTGTAAATGTATTAAAAGAAAAAACTGAAACATCACATTGGCTTAAGTATTCAGACCCTTTGCTCAGTACTTTGTTGAAGCACCTTTGGCAGCAATCACAACCTTGAGTCTTTTTGGATATGATGCGACAAGCTTTGCAAACCTGGAGTGGGGGATTCTCTGCCATTCTTCTTTGCAAATCCTCTCAAGCTCAGTCAAGTTGGATGGGGACCATCGGTGGACAGCTATTTTCAGGTCTCTCCAGAGATGTTCAATAGAGTTCAAGACAGGGCTCTGGCCGGACCACTCTAGGACATTCACAGAGTTGTCCCTAAGCCAATTCTGTGTTGTCTTGGCTGTGTCTTTAAGATCGTTGTCGTGTTGGAAGGTGAACCTTTGGCCCAGTCTGAAGTCCTGAGTGCTGTGGAGCAGGCTTTCATTGAGGATATCTCTGTACTTTGCTCCAATCCGCTTTCCCTCAAACCTGACCAATCTCCCAGTCCCTGCTGCAGAAAAATACCACCACAGCATGATGCTGTCACCAACATGCTTCACTGTTAATATGGTATTGGGCAGGTGATGAGCGGTGCCTGGTTTCCTCCAGACATAACTTTTAGAATTAAGGCCATGTTCAATCTTGGTTTTATCAGACCAGAGAATCTTGTTCCCCAGACTCTAGTCTGAGAGTCCTTCAGGTGCTTTTTTTTTTTGCAAACTCCAAGCAGACTCATGTATTTTGCACTGAGGAGAGGCTGCCGTCTAGCCACTCTGCCATAAAGGCCAGATTGGTGGAGGGCTGCAGTGATGGTTATCCTTCTGGAACTTTGTCTCATCTCCACATGGGATCTCTGGAGCTCAGTCAGGGTTCCTGGTTACCTCTCCTACTAAGGCCCCTCTGCCCCGACTGCTCAGTTTGGTGGGAAATCAGCTCTTGGAAGAATCCTGGTTGTGCCAAACGTCTTCCATTTGAGAATTATGGAGGCCACTGTGCTCTTGGGATCCTTCAGTGCAGCAGAAATGTTTTTGTGGCCCTCCCCAGATCTGTGCCTTGCAATAATCTTGTCTCTGAGCTCTGCAGGCAGTTCCTTTGACCTTTTTATGGCTTTTGCTCTGATACAGTATGCACTGTCAGCTGTGAGGCCTTCTATAGAGAGGTGTGCGCCTTTCCAAATCATATCCATTCAATTTAATTTAGCACAGGTGGACTCCAATCAAGGTGTAGAAACATCTCGGCAACGATCCAAAGAAATGGAAGGCACCTGAGCTAAAGTGCAAGTGTTGTTGCAAAGGGTCTGAATACTTGTGCCAATGTGATATTTCAGGTTTTTTTTTTCTTTTAATTCCCAGACCTTTCTAAAATTCTCTTTTTACCTGGTCATTATGGGTACTGAGTGTAGATTGATGAGGAAAAAAAATATTTAAACAACTGTAGTATCAGGCTGCAACAAAAACAAAATTGAAAAAAGCGAAGGGGGTCTGAATGCTTTCTGAATATCTATATCTATAATTCCCATGTATATGTTTTACTCTCCTTGCAGCATTGAAGGGGTGAGCTCACAAGTGATGCACATTGTGAAGATGTTCCGCCTAGGTAAAATTTTTGCTGGTGTGTTTATAAAGCTAACGTCAGAAGCTATAAAGAAGCTGCAGTTTATTGAGCCATACGTTGCATGGGGGTAAGTAATCGCTACCTGGATTGTAGTTTATTGATAACTTAAACATTTGTTTGCCTATTTATACAATTTCGGCAATGTATCTTCTCTGCCTTTAGTAAGCAATCGGCTTTCACCTGGGTTGGCAAATGTTACCATTTTTTAAAATTTTATTTGCTTCTAGTGTTAATATATGTCAGTTCAAAGGCTCTGATGCCTTCCATCACCACTTACAAGCCACAGACACTTGCCTGTCCTTGCATTCTGGAGATTTCTATTCCAAAAGACTTTCTATTGGAATAAATAGAAATGATATTGCATATGCATGAGGGGAGAAGTACCCAACAGTAAAGAGTTTGCAGAATAGACTGTGTGGTGCTGAGAAAGGGAGCACAACAAAGCAGTGACAGATAAGTGTGTAGTTTATCAGGAGTGATAAGGGAGGGTGTTGGAGCCAATGAAATGCAAGTAAACTAAAGGTGCCCATACACCTTACGATAATCGTATGCGATCGACTTTTCGTGCGACAATCATAACGTGTCAATAGAGTGCCCGACCGATAGTACTGTACAATCGTACGACTTTTGACGGTCAAGCATGTTTGAAAACTTTGGTCGATCGTACGATGTTCGCATGGTTAGTGGTGTTTCCGTCCGTCAAAAGTCGTACGAGTAACACTGCGCATGCGCAAACGAAAATAATTGCGGTCAATTACCGCAAGTCGTAACTACCGCTGATTGAACCTTTCGATAATCGGGGCAGGATGGGGCCGTCGTACGACTGTTCGATCATCGGGCGAAACGTTTTGTCCGATAATCGTAAGGTGTATGGGCACCTTTTTAAAAGAGGACTTGGATTTTAAACAAGTCACACCTAAAATAGACTGAACCAGACCTAGCTATGTAACAGTGATTAAGTGTGGGTGCTTTAGGGGTGCCTGCAAGGTTTGTTAAAGGAGAACTATGACATGAGTGATTTTCACTCACCTCATAGTTCTAAGCCGACCTGTGACAATGAGACTGTCACAGGTAGGCTCAGTAGATCGGGAGGTGAGGGAACACATACCTGTTTCCCTCACCTCTCGATCCTGTCACGGCTCTCTGCCGTGACAGGGGGAGGGGCTGGATTCCCCTCTCCCCGCTCCGATCTGCCAGCGCTGATTGGCGGAACGGACGGGGGAGGGGGCGGGTACAGCTGGCTCTGCCTCTAGATAGGCAGAGCCAGCTGTCACTCACGCAGCTGGGCGGATCCCGTCATCTACGTCGGGATCCGCTCCAGGTGCGGCGTCTCAGTATACCGCGAGCTGTAGCTCGCGGTATACTGAGCTTAGGGTAACGGGAGGATGCTAGTTTGTGTCCTCCCGTTACCCTAAGGAGAACTATGGGGAAAAACACTGACCCCATAGTTCTCCTTTTAATATTCAGACTGATCCCTGTGGAGGTTGTACACAACCTCTGCCAATCCGTGCAGGCTTTGTATTCATTGTATTCATCGCTCGCCGTGATTGGCTCAGCGCAGTATACTGTGTGTGGCCGAAGCTACCGTACATACAGTATTACCGCACATCCAGCTGGCTGACAGATTAGCCTTCCTGGCGGTCTGATTATTTAATTTTTTTCCTTTTTGTTGTTGTTGTGTGTTTTTTTTTTTTACTTTTAAAATTCCCGCCGGTTCCGCCCCCCTGTGACTCAGGCGCTCGCAAGGGACGGAGGACACAGCGGGGATCGTGGGCAAGGTAAGAGACGCTACGCTGTAATCCCGAGTATGGCTCGGGGTTACCGCTTATGGTACTGAAAATGAACCCCGAGCCACACTCGGGAATACCGCCAAGGAGGTTAGTGGGTGTATTTAAACATTATTTTGGGCTATACTCGTCTTATACGACGAGTATAGCCCAAAACCTATGTTGTAACAGAAAAAATAGGGGGTCGTCTTATACGCCCAGTCGCCTTATACGCCGGCAAATTGGGTACTCTGTCCCCAATTATGAACAGGAAGTGCTCTACATCACTTCCTGTTCAATCATGATTGTGGCTATAGTAAACATACTAGCTCCACAGGTTATAATTGAACAGGAACACTCAGTATAGAGGCTTCCTGTTCATTTATAACGGGCTGCAGAACAAGAGTGAGGACACAGAGTCCTCACTCTTTTTTTCTATTTTAAAAGGGAAATACCGGGGATCTATGTTTAGACCCCTGATATTTCTTACAGCCCCCAACAGTAAAGTTACAGAATTTAAATATTTATTAAAAAAAATAAATGTTTAGAATAAAAATACTTAAATTAAAAAGATTAGAAACAAAAAAATATTTGGTTTCGGCTTGAGAATTTATTTTTATGTTCGGTTTCAAAATGTCATTTTGGTCCACCTCTAGTTTTTGGTATGTATTGGTAATGTTGCCACTTGGCAATAATTTACTACATACCTTCAGCTGCAGATCAGAAATTTCAAGGGTCTTCCAACATGAAAATTGGTTGAGAAAGGTTTGCTCATTTTGGCCATGCTTGTGTGTTTGAAGCCATTTCAGTTATTGATGATCTTCCTGGATTTAAACATTTCATTCTTTTTTGCAGTTTTCCAAACCTGAAGTCTGTGCGTGAGCTCATCATGAAACGTGGTCAAGGGAAAGTAGATGGCAAAAAGGTTGCCCTTACCGACAATATTATGATAGAGGAGCAGCTAGGTAATGAGCCTTATGTAACAACTTGTGTGATGGAAAAAAAACAGTGGCTGTCTGTGTAGCTGCTCAGTAATAATTCAGCTTCTTCATTTTTTGCTGTTTATAAAGTGTAGAGTTCGATGTCAGGGGGTTTGGTCATGTATGTACACATGTAGACATGGTAGGGACCCTTATCTAATACCAGGTAGTACACCTTTTGGTTTTAAAGCTGAACTCTGGGCATGCAGGCTTTTATTTAAATATACACTATATTGCCAAAAGTATTGGGACACTCCTCCAAATAATTGGATTCAGATGTTCCAATCACCTCCATGGCCACAGGTGTATACAATCAAGCAGCTCGGCATGCAGACGCTTCTCCAACATTTGTGGAAGAATGGGTCACTCTCAGGAGCTCAGTGAATTCAAGCGTGGTACCTGTGCAATAAGTCCATCCGTGAAATTTCCTTGCTACTAAATATTCCACAGACACCTGTTAGTGGTATTATAACAGTGGAAGCAACTGGGAACAGCAACTCAGCCACGAAGTGGTAGGCCACATAAAATGACAGAGCGGCGTCAGCGCACAGTGCTCAGAAGTCGGGATCATGCTCTGCTTCAGTATGTCACAGTACATGTTGGCATTCATGGTTCCCTCAATGAACTGTAGCTCCCCAGTGCCTGCAGCACTCATGCAGCCCCAGACCATGACACTCCCACCACTATGCTTGACTGTAGGCAAGACACACTTGTCTTTGTACTCCTCACCTGGTTGCCGCCACACACGCTTGACACCATCTGAACCAAAATAAGTTTATCTTTGGTCTCTTCAGACCACAGGACATGGTTCCAGTAATCCATGTCCTTAGTCTGCTTGTCTTCAGCAAACTGTTTGCTGGCTTTCTTGTGCATCATCTTTAGAAGAGGCTTCCTTCTGGGACGACAGTCATGCAGACCAATTTGATGCAGTGTGCGGCGTTTGGTCTGAGCACTGACAGGCTGACCCCCCCCCTTCAATCTCTGCAGCAATGCTGGCAGCACTCTTACGTCTATTTCCCAAAGACAACCTCTGGATATGACGCTGAGCACGTGCACTCACCTTCTTTGGTCGACCATGGCGAGGCCTGTTCTGAGCGGAACCTGTCCTGTTAAACCGCTGTATGGTCTTGGCCACCGTGCTGCAGCTCAGTTTCAGGGCTTGGCAATCTTCTTATAGCCTAGACCATCTTTATGTAGAGCAACAATTTTTTTTTTCCAGGTCCTCTGACACAAGCTGTACACTCACTACTTTACATTGTAGCAAAGTGTCATTTCTTCAGTGTCGTCACATAAAATGATATAATAAAATATTTACAAAAATGTGAGGGGTGTACTCACTTCTGTGAGATACTGTGTGTGTGTGTGTGTATATAATAGTATAATATATATATTTTTCTAACTGTTTTAATTATATATATATATATATCCTAAGTCTTCATTTACTTTTCCTTAATCTTGCTTGTCTGTCTCTTTGCAGGAAAGTTTGGGATCATCTGCTTGGAAGATGTGATTCATGAACTGTACTCTGTTGGAGAACACTTTATAGACGTCAATAGGTTCCTATGCCCCTTCCACCTGTCTATTGCAAGGCATGCAGGCATTAATAGGAAGGGCTATCTGACTGAGGTGGGCGATCCTGGACATAGAGGAGATGCCATTAACGATCTTATCCGAAAGCTTAATTAAAGGTAAGGGTCTTGAATCCATGGGCTGAGATAAATCTTTTCACAGCTGTCTGTGGTGATGCATACAGGTCTGGTAAAAGGATTTCCTTTAAAGTAGAACTCCTGCCTTAAAAAGAGAAAAAAATATATTTAATGTGATCCTTGGCAGGGCTATGGGGATGCTGTAATACTGTAGTACCGCTCCTTGTCCAATCGGAGAATGCCTAGTTGCTCTAACTGCTTTAAAAGTGTTAGCTGGAGTTCAGGTTTAATTTGATGTCTTATACTCTAAATGTATATGAATGCAGGTTTGACACTACTGGAGTAAAGGGGCATATGTCTAAATGCACATAAATTAACCTAATTGTTTTTAACCACTTGCTGTCCAATTTCTTACTATTTGTGCACACATGATAACATCTGAATTTTTGCCTAGACAACAACAACAACCACCTCCAAACAATAATATATTTTCTGAAAGCAGAGGCCCTGTAGAACGAAAAAATGCTAGTTTAAATTTTTTATGTTGCACAGTATTTGCGCAAATGTTTATCAAACCAGTATTTTTAGGATATATTACACTAAAATGAAATTTAGTGCACAGGAACTGAATAGAATACCCAATTTTTTTTGATAAGACAGGGTAACGCCAGTTAAATTGATACCAAACATGTCAAGCCTTAAAATTTGTGTGTGCCAGTGAAATCATAGTGCTGTGACCACCTAATATGTTGAGGGTCTGCTTCAAACACCGATGGACCCATCAACAGCAGTAACTTGATTAATGCTGGTCCCTCCACGGACCAGCGCTCGTACCGCATGATGGGATTATCCCACCACCGGCCATTAGTTAACTGTACGATCGTGACTGTATAATCCCGTCATTGGTCGGGGAGGGGTTAATCGACTGAAATCATTTTACTTTGTGTAAAAACTAGGAAAAGGAGATGCATTGATGTTGGTCTTTTAAACCAAGTAATAGATGCTTTAATCTATTGAAAGACTTAAGCTGGCCAAAAAAATTGTATGGTTTGTAAGACTATTCAGAAAATATCTCATCAGCACATTTGATAATTATTAGAGACTTATGGAATATTCGAAATTTTATTTAATTTCTTTTTACTTTAACATTCAATTTTTGGATTTCTCAAATAAAACCACATTCACTGTTAGAATTTTTCTGTCCTGCTCCTTTTTTTTTTAATTTTTTTCCCCCATCCCTATGTTTGAAAACAGTCGATTTGACCCAATAACTGTTAGGAAATCAAACGAATGTTCAGTACAAAAATGTTTTTCTATTGAAGTTCTACTGCTATGTAGCCAGCTTAACAGACTGATTCTGTTTGCAATGAACAGCATTAAAAAAGAACTTTGGGCAAATGAAATTTTAATCCTTGGAGTGGGGCTTGCACTGCAAGGGTTACGTGCCCCTTTATCTAATGAGCTAGAATAAGTTATACTCACCCGAACCTTGATCCTGCCTGGCTCCTAGACCAGTCCCCGCAGCCTTTTCCCTCTGCTCCAGCAATGGTATGTCCCTTGGCGTTTCACACGCCCAATACAATGTATTGGACATGATGACTCACAGGACCTAAGTGGGAGCAGTGGGAGAGTGAGGCTGAAAGGACCAGTCTAGGAACTAGCCGTGTTCATGTTTCGGGCAAGCATATCTGTTATGTTGGCTCCGAAGATCAAATAAGCACTTCTTAGGGAACCCCAAGGGTTAGGCTTTAATTTGCCTGGAGTTCTTCTTTAAGAGCATTGGCTGTAGTTTGTGTAATTAGCCAGTTGAGTATTGTTACTTATTATGTTTTTTTATTTGATTTCAGGTTCATGTTCTGACGGGAGGCTTTTCAGAAGGACGGCACAACTTATGGACAATTCTTGCCTTTAATAACGTGATTTCAAAGCTAGATTCAGCTCGACATTAGTCACAACTGGACCATACCATTCAGCTAAGAATCACAGGGACACGGAATGGATCAGAAATGGACACTGGAAGCAATTTTCATTATTTCTATTGTAAATACTTTTTACATAAAATAAAATTTATGGCTAATGTTCATGAACAGGACATTGCATCGTAGCAGAAACCTCCATGTGCTAAGTTATGGTAAAAGCTTTTTTTTTTATTCATTGGTCTCAGGGTTTGGAGTATTTGTTTACCTTTCAGCTTTTTCTTTCCTATTGCTGTATGCTTGTGCAATGTGAAATCTGATGTGAGTACTGTGCATAGTTTTATTAAGCATGGAATGTGACATTCACTGCAGGTGAAAAACTCACTAATGTAATGCATGCGCCAGCAAGAGTCACATGCAGTGAATGTTGGTACATGTCATGGTCACTGCTTTTTAAATATACCCCTATATTTGGCCAGTGTTTCTCAGTCTCTTCTCATAGATCTTCCAAAAACTGTGATCAGACACATTCTCTTCAAAATGCCAAGATAAAGAAAAAAGAAGCCTGGCCTGATTCATTGCAGTTTTAAGCCTACGTTATTACGTTATTCAGTTTAAACTCTGATAAAATAATAGGTTTATGTTCATGCTAAGCTTACATTGGCCATTCTATGAACCTGGACACAAGGCAGACACTTTCTTTTTTTTTTTTCAAATTCTTTATTGACTGGAAGAACGTCAAGTATAACCCATACATAATGTGCAGTACAGAAACAGTTACAGGAATACAACATGACAGAGTGGAAAAAAAACAGTCCACATCGTAACAACGCTAACATCTCGCTACTAAGAGAGTCATGTTGGATATAACAAAGAGCATCCCAGTACATTAGTTAACACAGCAAGAGTTTGATTCGGCAAAACTATTCTGTACAGTAGAGCTCAGTGATTAGGTACTATGCTCCAAATCGGACCGTGTCTCAGGAACAAGGGGAGAAAGGGGAAAAGAAAGGAAATAGAGAGGGTGAAATGTGAAGCGGGTCCCAGCCGGGGTCCGAATTGTCAGCTGGTGTCCTTAGTCATATTGGGATTATTCCCATCTGAACCACCCTTGATGACCTCATGGCAGCCCGGGGGAGGGTGACCTGCTTGTGTCAGCGTGCCAGGTTGATCCAGGCCTTGGGCAGACACGCTGTAGCATAGCCACGGCCCCCAGGTGGCATTAAAACGGGCTTCAGTGTTTTTCAGCGAGGCAGTTAGGTCCTCAAGCAGGTATGTGTTGTGTACTTTGGCGAGCCACATCTGGACAGGGGTCCTTCCATTTCAAAGGGATGCATGCCCGAGCTGCGTTCAGCAGATGATGAGTCAAAGAGCGTTTATATCTGCGAATCGGGTGTTTAGTCAAATGAAGTAGGCATGCTGCAGGGTCATCCCGGAGGTCCGCACCTGTCAAAGTCTCAACCAGCTCCAGCACCCGCCCCCAGAAGGTCCGCAACACGGGACAGGACCAAAAGATGTGTAGCACCGTACCCTGAGCCCCCTTGCATCTCCAGCACTCGTCTGGAATCGTGCTATTCATTTTATGGAGCAACCATGGCACTATACCATCGTGTCAGAATCTTATATCCCGACTCTTGATGCCGATTCGCTAGCGAAGCTTTAAATGTCAACGTTAGGATAGTGTCTCTTTGTTGCTCCGAAAAAGTACATTGTAGCTCCGATTCCCAGCCATGCAGAAAATGCAACGGTACGTCCCCGGTGGCAGCCTGCAGTAACCTGTACAGTTGGGAGATTGCGTGTCGGGGAGGGAGCTTGGCTAGGCACAGCTGTTCGAACTCCGTCAGGGGTCTGTCCAGAAGGGACGCATTAGGTATCGCCCGGAGGAAGTGTCGCAGTGAGAGGGCGCTCCAATAGTCCACAGGGGGGTCTGTGAGAGATTGTATGTCAGACGTCTGCAGCCAGCCCCCCGGTCCCCTGAAGTCTCGAAGACGGAATTTGGAGGCGTGCAGGAGGACCCGGCGCAGTCTACTATTATCGCCCCCTAATGAGAAATCAGGGTCCCCAAGGACCGGCGTCAGAGGTGACGGGAAAGGTGACAGAGTGGATGCCCCAAGCACCTTCCGAGTTACCCTCAGAGTCGCGTGAACCAGCGGGTGAGATTGAACTTCCTGCGGTATGGTAGAGGAGAGCCATGGAAGACCCTCTATGGGGAACATATATACGCTCCGCTCCATAGCTACCCTCCTTGCAGATACACCATTCAAGGAGCCTGGAGAAATGTATTGCCGTGTAGTACATTGTCATGTCCGGAAGCCCCACTCCCCCTCTGGTTCTGGGCAGTGATAGGATGCGTCTGCTCAACCTGGGGGTCTTACCCCCCCAGATAAATGATATCATCTCCCCATGTAGAGTTTTGAAAAATTGGGCCGGTATGCTGATTGGGAGCGCCTGCATGAGGTATAAAACCCTCGGCAGTATGTTCATTTTCACTGCGGCACAACGTCCCAGCCAGGAGACATAGAGGGGGCGCCAGGCTTTAAAGTCCGAGGCTATTTTCTTTAACAATGGGAGGAAGTTGGCAGAGTAGACATCTCCCAGGTCCCTGGGGATCAACGTCCCCAAGGACTGGATATGGCGTACCTCCCAATGCGGACAGCACTGCCCTGCGACCCGAGGAGGTGACCACGTGTGAGATATGTGTCTGCCCATGGGAGCCCCTGAGAGCGTTAGCTAACAGTCGCCCCGGTTTGTCTCCATACTCGTAAAAAGTCCTCCTGCCCCTGAGCAATCTAGTCTTGACCCTCTGAAAGATCAGAGTGTTCAATTCGGTTCGAACTGCAGTCAGTTCCCCCCCCAACGCCACCGCCTGGGAACGCTTGTGTTGGGTCTCTAGCACCCGAAGACGATGCAAGAGAAACGCAATCCGGGAGGACAATTCCCTCTTCTTCCGCGCCCCATGTTTGATAAAGATCCCTCTTATTACACATTTATGGGATTCCCAAATCATAAACGGAGGAGCCGAGGAGGGGGCGTTGGAGGCGAAAAAGGCCCGCAGCTCAACACCCAGTTCAGATTTGACCACAGGGTCCTGTAAAAGTGACTCATTAAGTCTCCATGAGGGGCAGGGGGATCTTGGCGTCAGTAAGTCCAGAGTCAGGTGTATGGGGGCATGATCCGACAGCAGTATGATGTCTATGGACGCTCCCTTCACCAGGGGGAGGTCTTTGTGCTGTACAAATAGATAATCTAGCCGGGAATATCTTTGGTGGGGAGCAGAGAAGTACGTGAAATCTTTCCCCCTGGGGTGACAAAATCTCCAGGCATTAACTAGATGGAGGAGGTGTAATTCTGACTTCAGGTTCCTCAGATACCTGTATGACAGGTGGGATGCACCTGTGGAGACGTCCCATAGTGGGTCCATTGGGAAATTGAGGTCCCCTCCCAGAATCAGCACCCCCTCCATGAATTCCAGGAGTCGAGGTGTCAAGTCCTGCATAAAACCCAGATGATCCGTATTAGGAAAGTACACGTTTGCGAATGTAACCTGGATGTCCCCAACTTTCCCTTTTAGGAGAAGGAAACGCCCATTAACATCTATCAGTTGGTTCCCAAAATGTACTTTGTAACCTGGATGTCCCCAACTTTCCCTTTTTAGGAGAAGGAAACGCCCATTAACATCTATCAGTTGGTTCCCAAAGGTCCATGGGACGTCCCTGGATAATAGTATGCTAACCCCCTTAGATTTAGTCAGGGGCGAGGGGCAGTGGTAGGACCATGGAAAATCCCTGTTGAGGAGTCTGGGGGATCTGATCACTCCGGAAGTGAGTTTCCTAGATTTAGTCAGGGGCGAGGGGCAGTGGTAGGACCATGGAAAATCCCTGTTGAGGAGTCTGGGGATCTGATCACTCCGGAAGTGAGTTTCCTGCAGAAACGCCACCTGGGTACGTGATCGTCTGAGATCTGCCAATAGTCTGGATCTCTTTTCTGGAATGTTAAGCCCACGGGCATTCAGAGAGGTCACCTGAAAGGGTCCCATGATACCAGCCGAAGGACGCCGACTCAGGACCCCTGTCGGAAGGGATAACGGGGAGGGGGAGGAGAGCAAGGGTAAGGGGGGCAAAGAAAGAAAAAGAGGGGGGGGAGGAAACCAGAATGGGGACAGAGGAGGAGTAGAGAGGAACGAGACACAGTGCACGTAAAATATATCACAATACTAGTCAAGCAAATCTAAATTTCAAATGAAAGACCCCGTGTCAATGTCTACGGGGTAAACCTATGTGGGGGTGGGTACCAGTTAAGGTAGCAAAAAGAAAATAACAAGAAACCGAACTTCCACCAGGAGATGTTCCCCTGGGCATGAGATTCAGTGCATATTATCCCTACATATGCATGCATGCATTGTCAATCCACCAGTCACCCTAGATATAGGGATAGCGCTCCGGGAGCTAACAGCCGTAGAAGGTGTTCAGGTTGTCCCATACATTCCCACAAAACATCCCACGCATGGCGGGTAAACATTGTACTTACATTTCAGCGGGGGGGGGGGGGGCCTCCCCCTGCGGTCCATTTAACCCCCACCTCGCCCCAAAAAGGGAAGCGGGGCGAAATCTCAGCCAGCGGGCCCCACGGGAACACCGGAGGGAGCTCGCTGTCATCTGCGGGTAAACATAACAAATCAGGAACAATAACATAACAGAGCAAAGCAAAGTAATAAACAGTAATATCTCCAGTCTCCATCTGCAAGAAGGCGCAGCCCGACTCATAGCAGAGAAACATGACCGAGGGGTGCGAAATCGGGGAAGTCCGTCGCTCCCATCCCTGTGCTTACCGGCACCAGGGATGCAGGCATGCTGGAAAGTTCAAACGAGTAGCGTCCCAAGAAGCGGGCCAAGTGTCTGACCGGGTCTGAACCCACTAGCAACCGTAACAGGGCCCGGGTAATAATAGGAAGTGAGCTGAAGAAGGGGGGGGGGTTCAGGGCGTGGGGAAGGCCTCCGAGCAGGGCGTCTGCTACTACGCTCGGGCACTAATAGGGGCCGTGACACATGGCCAGATGATGAAGGAGGCCCAAAGGGGCAGTCCAACCAGCTCGGGATTGCGACAGCCTCAGCCTCAAGGAAGGCAAACAAATCGCCGAGTTGATCCGGAGTGTGGAGGGCAAAAACGGCACCATTGCGCTGCACTAGGAGATGAAAGGGGTGGCCCCAGCGATATGTAGCACCTACCGCTCGGATCAAATCCAGAATCGGCTTCAAGACCCGTCTCATCCGCAGTGTGTGGCTGGACAGATCCGGCATCACCTGAATTTGCGCTCCATCAAACTCGACCGGTCCTCTATTCCAGGCCGCTCGCTGCACGGCTTCTTTGATGGTAATGGGTGGCCCCAGCGATATGTAGCACCTACCACTCGGATCAAATCCAGAATCTGCTTCAAGACCCGTCTCATCCGCAGTGTGTTGGCGGGACAGATCCGGCATCACCTGAATGTGCGCTCCATCAAACTCGACCGGTCCTCTATTCCAGGCCGCTCGCAGCACAGCTTCTTTGATGGTAAAAAAGTGCACCCTGCAGAGGACGTCACGGGGGGAGCCGGTCGTTTGAGTACGGTAAGTTTGAATCCTGTGGACCCGATCCAGTTCGAGCGGAGCAGTGGGTGGCTTCTCCAGCAAGAGGTTCAAGATGGCGGTCACGGTGGAGCGGAGATCCGTGCCCGAAGACGCCTCTGGGATGCCTTTCAGCCGCAGGTTGTTTCGGCGGCTCCGGTTTTCGGCATCATCCTGATGTAGGAACAGCGTGGTCAGCCTCTGTTGGGTCTCCCCCCTGGCGCCCTCCAGCACGGCAATACGTTGGGCCAGCTGAGATGTAGTCTGTTCCAACGTTGTAACCTGTGACTCCAGCGAAGTAACCCGCTGCTTCACCTCATGCACCTCCTGTCTCATGGCCGCCACGATTTTCGAGGCCATGTCGTCTAGATCCCGTTTCGTTGGGAGTAGCGGGAGATATTGCCGCCAATCGTCGGGTGTTTCCCCACCTGAGGCCGGTAAAGGCCCAGGGTCCTCCGGTGTAGAGGGGCGGTCTACCTCTGGAATACTGGGCGACAGGATGGGTGACAGGGAACCTCCTGGCCGGGATGGGTCCGCCAACAAAGCTGAAGTAGGTGGTATCTGCCCTGCACGCCGTCCCGGGTTACCGCTGGAGTAGGCCACACGTGTCTGCGCCATGCTGTCTGGTGCGGGAGACTCTCCAGTCGACCGCGTTTTGTAGAAGAAGCGCTGGATATCTGAGCCCGGGGTCACCGTAGAGGAACCGGGTGTCCGTTTAGGTTGCGACATGCAAGAAGGGTGAGATATTAAAGTCTATTTAGTCCATAAACTGAAAAAGGGGAACAGAGCTCCAGCAGCGTGCGTCTTCACTCGGCCATGTCTTAGCCACGCCCCCGACACTTTCTTTCTATTTGGATATGTGCAAACAGAAAAATATCAACATTCTGTTATTTTAATAGGTAAAAATGAAACCGAATTGAAAGTGACAATAAACAAAGGAGTTTAAGTTTAAAAATGCATTCAAGTACCTTAACTATGAACAAAAATGTACTTATTTGTGTATCACTTGTCTGTAGATCCTCAAATCATCTCTGAATTGGTGCTGCTGACACTGTCCTTCCTTCTGGAGGGTGGCTACTTTTGTTCCCCGTGGCCCCTGTGTGTTGTAAAGTAGCCACCGCTCCAAGCTCGCATCTGTGATGAACTACAATCTCACGTTTAGTTTACTAATTTGTGTTGAGATAGACAATAATCTTGGGAGAGCGTTGGAGTGGTGGCTACTTTACCACACACACACACCATGTGGAATACAAGTAGCCACCACTCCAGAAGGAAGGACAGTGTCAGCCAGAGGCGTAACTTGAACCTTCAGGGCCCCAGTGCAAGAAACCATGAAGGGCCCCCCCCCCCCCATCCCTCGCTGCCATGGGATGGCACTATAAACAGGCACCGTGTGGTTAACAGGAAGTCCGCCGAGGTCCCCAGCAAGCGCTGGACCTCAGGGAGCCACTTCAGTTTAAGAATTTAGTGCCAATGTTCAAACGCCCACCCACTATCTGCACGTGCGCACAGACAAGATTAATGAGGAAACCGGCATTTATTTACAAAGTATTAGTTTGTAATTGATAATAATATGCCATCCATGGCTGTAAATGATGGATGGCATATTAACGATTTAAACAAAATGCTTTCTAAATAAATCCCTGTTTCCTCGATAATACTGGTCTGTGCACAAGCGCTGATGCTGAGGTCGGCAAAATTGACTAGGTCGGGGTTCTTGACAGAACACCGGTATTGGCGCTTAGTATCGGGGGCTGGGGCATTTTCACGAGTACTCGTGAAAACGCCTAGTATTGGCACTGGGCATTTAGTCATATGTATTGGCACTGGGCTACTTGGTAATATATTGCTGGGACTTGTAGTCCTGCGTAGTTGGTGCTATTCTGCATTGCTCTATAATCATGGCTGGCATGAGGGCGCTGCGGGCCCTCTTCCTCTCTGGCCCCCACCCCCAACAAGTGGAACGCCAGGGCCCGATCGCAATTGTGACCCTGGCAGTTCCGCAGTGGTGTCCGCACCAATTCAGAGATGGATTTGAGGATCTACAGCCGAGTGATGCACAAATAAGATACATTTTTGTCCATAGTTAAGATACTTGAATGCATTTTTAAGATTTAACCCCTGAGTTTAGTGTCACTTTAATTTGAATGTTCCTGTGCACCTGCTTGACACTAAAGTTTTTCCTTTTCTGCTTTTGTATTTATCACATTGGTATCCCTTTTAGTGGTCTGGCACTGTTTTGTATGAATTTCTCCACAGAAGAAAGTCCCAGTGCAGGGAGCCTGGTCATTTGACCTCAAGCTCTGTGAACACTCTTAGTGAGATTTTGGGGAAATATCTCCACAGTACTGCTGCAGGGAAAAGATATTGCATATTTTTGACAGTTTTAGAAATCCCGAGCTAGCTGCACATTGAGACAAATAGGTAATTTTAGCACATTATATTACAAAATGGTTTTCTTTCTCATCCATTGAGGGACACGGGAAGTATTTACCATCTGTTTATGCTGCCACCTACAGGAGACTTGGACACTGACCAAAAAAAAAACCCTGTAGGGTCTACTACCAACATGCCTCAGTTCATTGTTAGTCTAGGACAGGGGTAGCCAACCTTTCCTCTCCAGCTGTGCTGAAACTACAAATCCCATCATGCTTCTGCCTCTGGGAGTCATGCCTGAGGCTTGCAATGCCTTTTGGGATTTGTAGTTTCAGCACAGCTGAAAAGCCCAGTTTGCCTACCCCTGATCTAGGAGGATGGATCTCCCTCCCCCCACACACAGTCTGCGGTTCATTCATGACGAGCCTATTTTCACTAGCATTTTTTCCTTCAGTTAAGGCTCTTCTATACACTACTGCTGAAGGCTTTCCATTTGATTGATACCACATTTGGGTTCTTGCTAGCCTAGAAGTGTGCTTTGGGTACAGGGTCCCCTGAGGGGCACCTTTCAGACTGTTCTGGGGAGGTTGATTGTGGAGCACTTTCTAAGTCCAGAGCTGCTGCCATTGCTTCAAACCAGTCTCTGAAAGGTAACTTAGTGAGTAGGCCAGTTGGGCCAAGCACTGGGAGCTCCCTCATGTGCTAATGTCATCGACTAGGTGAGTGTTGCGTGCGCGTGTCACATTCTTTCCTGCCATACAGCATAGAGAAAGCACCTTAGGACCGTCCCTCTATAACAGGTTCATTGTGATTACCAGTCGATCGGAAAGCAAACAATGGTAGATCGCGATCGGCTCACTGAGCTCCCTCCCGCGGTGTTAGTGCGGCTGAATGTGTCAGGTGCCGCAGATGGGAAGGGGCGGGACACCTCTCCCCGTGTGCAAAGTCGGCCACACAAGCACCGCAGGAGGACAGAACACCGGCGCACGAGAGCGGACCTGGGAAGCTGCTGCAGTGGAGATCAGATAAGACAGCAGAGAGAGAGAAGAGAGATTGCAGAGAAAGTGAGAGCAGATAGAAACGGGAAAGAAGAGACAGCTGAAGTCAGCTTTCCAGAGTGTTTGGCCATTGGAACGCAAGTCGGCCGGCTCCCTGCAGGAAGGGGTGTAGCGGTGCATTGAAGTCAATGGCAGCCACGCTCCCCACCCGCAGTGTAATTGCCTGCAACCTGGAACGCAGACAAATTAGTGGCTGCATTCCAGTCCAGTGTGATCTGCAGGTTGCGTGTTCACCAGGGTGCTCGCCCCAGTGTTTGCCGTGTTGTGTTCTTGTGGCTGCTCAATTGTGGGATACTTGCACAACCTCCTTTTGAAGGAACAGTCCACATGGGTGCTGACTGTCAAACGTTACAGCAATTAAGGAGGAGTTAACACGCTGATGTCATCATGCTGATTACTGGGAGAGAAGCTGTCTTAAGAATTAAGGTAGATTCTGACCTTCAAAAACTTTCACTGGAACCATCTCATCACTTGGTGTATCTTGGTCTGGTCCTGGCTGGACACATTGCAGACAGGAGTTTTTCTTTCCACAGGAGACGCTCCAGCTTCTCTAGTCTCAATGCAAACCCATTCCAGAAATTGTCAGGGTCTTTGCTTCTGCATGAGAGTCTTGGGGCTGATGGCAGCCTTCTTTGCTTTCCCTGTAGGCTCCATTCACACATGAGCGGTTTTCTGCGGGTATTCGTACGCGTGGCAACCTGCGGAAACGCGCTAAACATAAAAACAATGCATTGCAATATGCAGTGTTCAGACAATTGCATGCGTGATTTTATGGGTGGATTGCATGGTCCGGTTATAGTAATACATGAAGTAATTGATCCACTCCAGGCCGGAATCCCATAGAACAAGTGGGTGCTGGTATGACCTGCAGATGGCACTGCACAAATCACAGAAATATTGAAAAAGTCACCCGCACTCCAAGGTCAAATCTGCTGAATGTCCTTTTTGGTAGGATGCTAGGCAAACAGTGAATGTGCTATAAGCGTAGTTTCGGAACCGAACATGGTCCCCTCATCAGGCAAACACAGTGACACCCCAAGTTAATAGTGAAACAATTATATACAGTGGTGGGAATATGTCACTATGACATATTCCCACCTAAAACTAATTTGAATCATTAACAGCCAAAACAGTGGACAACAATGCAGCAGTATGGATATAAAGTATATAGGATCTGTAGTTCACTCACCACTGTAGAAATAGTTAATGTGACATTAAAAGCAGAATGAAGACTGCAAGTGAGAGGCAGCTCAGGAAACATGGCATCACAGCTGCACACCACAGGCACAGCACACAGTTTCACACGAACATCCTCCATAGCTGCTCTCACTCGCAGCAAACAAGCTGTGGGACAACAATGCTCAGCCAGCCCATTTGTGAAAGTACATAGGAAATATGAGCATTGTAAAGCATTGTGTTGCTGTGGGACAACAGAGCCCAGCCAGCCCGAAGCTTTGTTTATTGCCACTAGAATCTTAATAAAAAGGACATTCAGCACATTTGACCTTGGAGTGCGGGTGACTTTTTCAATATTTCGGTTACAGTAATAGCCGCAAGCGTACAGAATCCGTGTGTGTTTTAAAGTTTGCACGTTTTCGTCCCACGCAGAAAACGCTACCGATATGGGTGAATGGAGACTTAAGGGTCTATTCACAAAAGGGTGAAGAGAAGGCACCCTTCACTCCACACATCTCCACAAAGCTTCTTTCACTCCACACATCTGCAACACAATATTCTGTTGTTGGGCAAATTGGTCCTTTCTCTGGACAGGCTAATCCAGTTAACACCAAGGACCAGGCAATATCCCTGGCTTGGTGGCTTAAATATACGTCTCTGAAGTCCATTCTTTTTAAAGATCTTCATGATTCCAGCCTGTCAAACTGTGGAAGGGTCCTGGGCATCTTGTCGGCGCTGAGGCTTTGGTTGGTGGAATCTCATCTACGGATAAATATCTTTCGGGCGATTTGACTATCCCGTCAATAGACCATCCTGTTGAAAGGCCATTTAAACTGGATTCATTGGGGCAATGACCTGCCGCTGGTGTACATCAGCCATCAGGGAGAAAGAATCTTGCTGCGGAAAGGGAGGTAAAGCGGATCCTGTCCTGGGCAAAAACTGTTCTGGCCTTACCAGCTACAGTATATATATTCCAGGCATAAACAATTGGCAGGTAGATTCCTCAGCCAGCAGTACCTGGATCCAGGAAAAGTCTTCCCTACATCTGGAGGTGTTCCAGGACCTGTGTCATAGGTGAGTATGCCAGTTGTGGACCTCCTGACCCTCAGTGTAGTCAATTTTCAAAATGTGTATTTTGAATGCACCTACTGTAAATACTTGAATATGACATAAAGTAGTACTAAAGGCAGGATGTTTTTTACCTTAATGCATTCTCTGCATTAAGGTAAAAAAATGCCCAGTACCTTTCTAGGTTCCCCTGTCCTCCCCACACTTTCCTGTGGTCACTTGTCACAGATACTGGGTCCCTGAAGATATCCTCTGTTCCGAACTTCCTGGATGCAGGGGGGCGGGGTGTGTTGAGATTCTTACACTGTAAGCCCCTATGGCTATAAAAACAGAATCCCCATTGGATCCTAACAGTAACCAAAGGAGCAGAATGGGTCTGAGCATACTGGGTTTGCTGACAACCCCTAGTTTACAGGCAAATTGATTTTCTCATCTCTAATGAGGGCCATGTCAGATGGGAGATTCTGTTGACAGCAACACTTTGTCTGCGTCACATTCGCTGATATTCAACTTCCAATATCACTAGCGGAAGTCACTGCCCAAAATGCTACGAAAATTCATTTGCGAGTGAGGGATCAGACAAGGAAAGTTATTTTGCTGGTTTAAACTGCAAGCGACTCCTTTTAATAAGTTTAGAAAAGCCCGTCTGACATAGGCCTCAAGCAGTAATGGTGGACACTAATAAAGCAGAATAGCTGCCCAGAACAAAGGAAAAAACATAGAAATATTGCTTGATATTTGCCAATATAAATGCTGTAGTTAATATTTCACATTGGAGTTTTGCTTCAACCACTTCGGAGCCACAATACATATACATTATAATCGTTAGTTCCTAAAGCGGTGAAAACCAAGAAAATGGCTGCTGCGGCAGCTGTGATTTTGGTGTCACTGTATGCAGCCAGCATTCAGCTTTCACATGCCAGTGATTGGGTGGCTGTAGGACCACCCAACCACTTGTATGATTCTGAACATGGTGCTGCTTCCCCCCCCCCCCCCCCCCCTTCCACCCCCTCCCCCCCCCCCTCCACCCTACCATCCTCTGCCCCTACCAGCCTCTGCCCCATCCTCATGGGTCTGCTGTCCCTTGTGTGGGCCCAGGACCAGCACATTGGGTGTATGCGACGTGGCTGGAGGGAGGACAGCACGTTTACCTGCTTAATGACAGGGTTTAGTCTGTAATTTCTGTGACTGCCTTGATCAGAGAAGAAGATCTGTGCTTCATCAGCAGTGGGGTCCAGGGTGACCCATGATGAATCCATAAAGAGGACCTGTCACTTCATCCTTCATTCTAATAGCCCCCAATGTGATAGAAATAAAGGTAAGTGGAAAAAAAGTTTGAAAAAAATTAAAGCTACATGTAATAAATTAAAAATAATAAAAAAAATAATTTTAAAGCCCTCCGCCCCCAACATAAATGCATATACAAATGCAAACACTAGAATTTCGCCACACATGTTACATATCATGCTACATATCACATATTACACATTACATGCACTCTAAACTGATGAGTGGTAAAAGCTTTTAAATTATCACCTATGGGAAATTTTGGGTACCGTGGATTTTTGCCATTTCACTGGCGTGTAAAATTTTAAGGCTTGACATATTATTATCTTTTCACCTGACACAAGCCCCTCGAAAACATCGGTATTATGTTCTGTTTGCATGCACTAAAATAAATTTTAGTGTAGTTTTTCCTAAAAATATCCATTGGAGAAACATTTGCGCAACTGTCATGCAACATATAATTTGCAACTAGCGTTTTTTCTACAGGGACTCTCCTTTCAGAAAATATATTATTATTGGGGGGGGGTTAAAGCAGATTGCTAACCAAAAAAACATTCTCCAACGTGTGCAAAAATGAAAAAATTGCTGCGGACACGAAGTGGTTAAAGTTCTAATTATTCATGAGTCAGAATTTATGCAGTGGTGGTTTTCTCAGCAGGTGGCTCTCCAGATGTGAACGTGGCTTAACGGAAGAATTTGCAGAACAGGGACATCCCTCCACAATAATACATGCCACTGATGTCCTCGTACAGACTATGTCCTCTGCTTGTCCTCTACTACTTCTCATGATATGTGGTAAGTATGTCCTTTTGAAATGTCCTCATAACTAGAGCCAGTTTGCTTTATTCAGCAGTTGTAGATTCCTGTAATGTGTTTTTAGCCTCATTTATATGGAGGAGGGAGAATGAAAGATGACTTCATAAAATATTGCACTTGGTACAAAAGATTGAAAAAGGCCGCACATTGATTGTATTTTAGAATTGATCTGCCAACATTTTAATTTACTGATGTTGTCATGCGAAGGCCTACCTGAACAATTCATTAACTTTCTATCCAGACAGTTAGACCCTCACACTGGACAGGCTTTGGTAAATGTTGGAAATCTGACAGATCAAACCTAAAACACTGTCTGATGGTAGGCTAAATTTACTAACTTTACTATTTGGAGTCTGGAGAGTTATTTGCAGACATGTGACTGTTCTCCATGAATGTCACCCCAAATATACCAGCTCATCTAAGCTTGGATTGTGCATTACTGCAATGCATAGGTGTAAAGCCAGCCTAAAGGAAACCTGCTACAAAAGAAACACGGAGGCTGTTATTACTGACCTCTTTGTCTGGAAATTACAGTTGCCTTGGTGTAATGCCAATCCTCTTGCTTTATAAGTTTGAATTAATACCCGAACAAGTATTGTCGTCTGACTTTTCTCTGAGTTAACTAATCTGTATATTTGTTAAGGGTCAGTATAAAACCCAGGCAACTGGCATTTTTAGAGGAAGACAGCAGTTGTTGCTTCCTCATTATCTGATTGTGGAATCTATTCAGCTTTGGTTCAATGGTACAAAAGAATTTACAGTCAAAATACAGCAAAATTAATTGAACAAATTTTTTTTCACATAATCACTATTCATACAACTTCATCCCGTGTCTATGGTTACGCTTGATCTCATTTGAGTTCATATATGTTAATATTTCTAAATTTTTTTAAAATAATCTTAGTAGATTGCATGGACAGGTTGTATTATGCATTTCCAGCTTTACTGTCATTGTAAGATCAGCTATCTTGAAAGTGTCAAACTCCCCAATACGTTATTTTAGTTATAAGTAGATGCATATGTTTTATATATCATTAACAGATTTCAATGAGTTTCCCTTGCTAGTAATACGAGCTAGTACATGCCCCACCCTACTTCAGATGCCATACATAGGGAAAGCACAGGTTTGCTTGAGGGCGGTTCACACCACAAACGCACGCAGGGCGTGCGGCCTCTGGAACGCACTGAAACGCAAGCCGGCCGGCTCCCTGTGTTCAGGGGTGGGAGGGGGCGTGACGGTGCATTGAAGTCAATGGCACCGCAGCCACGCACCCCAGTGCGTTCGCCTGCATCCGGAACAAAGGCACATTAGGGCCTACATTCCGGTCCAGTGCGATCTGCAAAAATAGTGCTTGCAGCATTTTTGCAGATCGCACTGGACCAGAACCCAGGCACTAATTTGCCTGCGTTCCATGTGCAGGCGATCACACTGCGGGCAGGGGGCGTAGCTGCGGTGCCATTGACTTCAATGCATCGCCACGCCCCCTCCCGCCCCTGAACCTAGGGAGTTGGCCGGCTTGCGTTCCAGAGGCGGAATGCAGACTTTGTGCTGTGAACCGGCCTTGAAAGTAAAATGCAGTCATAAAACTTATTAAATTCCAACACCTGGTGTCCAATGTATAACCAATTGTTCTCATTTTAGGGTGTTGGGCACTACCTCTTCCACCAGCAACAACTGTGGTCTGGAGTGTGCTGGACAATGGGCAAAATCAGGTCAATCTCCTGTGTTTGGTTAACAGCAGGCCAGATGCTTTTATCACAGTGTGGATATCAAATGTTAATGAAACCAGTGAAAGGACTTCAGAAGGCATTCAAATGAACATCATGCCTGCTTCCTCCACCCAGCAGTACTTCTTTTCATCCAGAACTGACCAATCTCCTCTGTTTTTAGTTCCATCTCATGGAAGTCCCACCTCACATATTTCTACTGGGAATGTTGGTTTTCACCTTTCCATATCTTTGTCCATTAAGAGTCTGCCCATTATTACTCCATCTATTTCTTTGAATATGCCCCTCCATTCTATGGCAATCTCTTTATCTTCTAACAAAGTCAGTAATTTCATTCCTTCACCCTTCCGTCATAGTGGCCTCATCCTTCAACCAGCATTCACCGAGAATAACAATGTTGACTCTCTTACCTCAGATTCTCAACAGAACCTCAATATTCATGTTGGCCAACCTGTATTAACTGGAAATAATTTTGCCCATTTAAGTCTACAAATTGACAGCCCCCGATTATGGAACTCGGCAGCCTCCTGCTTTTTAGCTGAAGCTGAAAGTGTTGACATCAATGATATTAACCTCTCAGGTAATTTTTTTCCTAATTATTATTTCCAATATTATCTGAAAAATACTGGAAGAGCATTGAGGTACAACTCAAATCACTCAATCTAATTGTATTTGTTATCAGTCCAAAGGTAGCCATAAAGTGGTGGGAATTGAATGATAAAAAAATAATATGCTCTTTCTTTTCTCTGTCTTGCACAGTTATATGTTATGGGTATACATGTCTAGGTGTAGCCTACCACTAGCATTGCCTCTATTGCCAGCATGCAGCAGACTGATATATTCAAAACAGCCTATTTAAACAAATTGTGGGAACTATAAGGTGGAGTATGGCTACTAATAAATGGCTAAGACTTGTGTAACAAGTCAATCTAAACACTCCAATATTGTCCTAAAAATGATCAGCCACAATTCCAAAGTGTCAGCTAGTCAATAATGTAACAAATATCAACGTTTTCAAATTAGGAAATCAATGGAGACTGTGGAAACTGACATTTATTGCTATAAGTCAGTGGTCTCAAAGTACCGGTCCGCTAGTCGGTACTATGTGGCCCGCAGCCAGCTGACAAGTCAGGTATGCAATGACCGTGTACCTGACTTGCGGGAGCAGCTACACGGTCTGCATCTCTGTCGGATGCAGACCGTGTAGCTGCTCCTGTCAGCTTCAGCACTGAGATACTTTTGGATGGAGCTCAGATCTGAGCTTCGGTCGAAAGGATATATTAGTGAGGTCTGCAGCAGAGCTGATATAATGGCTGGTCTGACATAAAACCAAACTTGTGACAGCCCTGAGCCAAGGCACTGATCAATGATCCTCCAGGAGCTGTCCCCCTTCTCTGAATCAGAGTCTTCTCATTCGGATCTTTTATGAAGGGTCAGACAGCTCCTGAGCTTCGGTTCACTTGTCAGCTGACTCAGCAAGTGAACCAAGGAGCCGATTAATTTCTAAAACCGAACTTGCCATCTGACTCACGAGTCTTAAGGTGCCCATACACCTTACGATTATCGGACGATAATCGCATGCAATCGACGTTTCGTACGACAATCATAACGTGTGAATGTAGTGCCCGACCGACATTACTGTACAATCGTACGACTTTTGACCGGTCAAGCATGTTTGAAAACTTTGCTAGATCGCACAGTTTTCGTAAGGTTGCTGGCGTTTCCGTCCGTCAAAAGTCGTACGATCTACACTGCGCTTGCGCTAACGGAAATACGGCAAATCATTTACCGCATTTCGTCCAGGTGCTTTTCGTTAATAACGGCTAAATTAATCTTGCGATCATCGGGGCAGGATGGGGCCGTCCTACGAAAATCGTACGACAATTCGATCATCGAACGAAAAGTTTACGCCCCGTTCACACTGAGCGATTTATCGCGCGGTAATTCCCGCAACATCGCGGCTATTTACCACGCGATATCGCTCTCCAATGCTTGGCAATGGGGCAAAGGGTCGCGGGTCGTGTGTCGCTACAGCAGGACCCTTTTTGGAGCGGATTTTGCCGCGATTCAATGCCTTTCAATTAGGGTTGCACAGATACCAAGTACGGTACTCGGTACAAGTACGAGTACATGTAGCGATACTTTTGAGCTCCAAGACTACACTAGAGAAAAATTCAAAAATTAGGAGGCAGCTGTCATTTGTAAGGAGCACACGGAGCTCCTGGGATTTGTACATCTCTGTTTTAATGTACGATTTTGTTTTTATAAATATAAATAAAGGGATGCACAGATACCAGTTTTGCGAGTACGAGTACTGGTACTTGCCGAGTACTTATAAGTACGAGTACTGATACATTTTTGTTTATTGTCATGTGACAGTTTTTCTAAAACAATACCGACTAATGATTTCAGGACAGTGGTGGAGTGCCAGAGCCCGGTCCCAGCTGCAACCGCTGCAACTCTGGTAGTTCTCATGAAAATGCCAAGTATCTGAACTCGAAAAGTACCTGTGCAACCCTACTTTCAATGCAAGCATTTGCGCGATATCGCCCAACAAATCGCGCGATATCACGCAAAATGCGAATCGCGCAGTGTAAATGGGGCCTTAGTCCGATAATCGTAAGGTGTAGGGGCACCTTTAGATTCGGTGTACTGTGAGTCAGAGCTGTTGGAGGTTTGTGTCCAGTTCACAGATGTGATTGGTTGCAGGGAGGGGAGGGGCTGGGCTGCCAGGAGTTGGGCTCCTGCCAGGGTCTGTACTATCAACAGATATTCTAATCATCGCCTAGTCTTTTCCAGTCTGTGGGTTCCTTTACAATGGCTCTTACGGTAGAAAAGCAAGGCCTGATTTAATCAACCTCACAACAACAAAACAAAATCACAGCCTGAAAGTTATTAAAAACCGTTGGGGAAAAAATAGGTACAAATACTTATCTCACTCCCCTATTTTGTACTGATCCTGGAGAATAGCAAGTATTCTAAATCTCGTGAGAAGACACTCCTGCAATATGTTGAAGTGCCTTCTTGTCAGATTTGGGATACACAGCACTCCATAGTATCTTGGTGGAAGGAGTATAATGTCAGTGCAGAAGCTTTTTGGTAAGGCAAGTATATTTATTAACTTTTTGCCCCCCGCAGTTTCCCATGGGAGAGGGGCCCAGATTTATAAAGTGGACCTTGCTTGTTAGTACAAAGATGGCTTTAAAGGGAATGTAAAGCATTCCAAATGTTTTAGATATTCATGTAAAGAGAACAACTAGATGTAAACAATTTAAACAATCTTTGTTAATAAAAAAACTTGTTTTATGTATAGATTATACCTGTGAATTACATATGCAGGCTCTGCTTCCTGCTCTACAATGCTACACATTGGTTATGTTTTTACCAATTCTTTCGACAATGTAAGTCTATGAGTTGGCCATCACACTGAAAAATACCACGCGATATCGCTCTCCAATGCTTGGCAATGGGGCAAAGGGTCGCGGGTCGTGTGTCGCTACAGCAGGACCCTTTTTGGAGCGGATTTTGCCGCGATTCAATGCCTTTCAATTAGGGTTGCACAGATACCAAGTACGGTACTCGGTACAAGTACGAGTACATGTAGCGATACTTTTGAGCTCCAAGACTACACTAGAGAAAAATTCAAAAATTAGGAGGCAGCTGTCATTTGTAAGGAGCACACGGAGCTCCTGGGATTTGTACATCTCTGTTTTAATGTACGATTTTGTTTTTATAAATATAAATAAAGGGATGCACAGATACCAGTTTTGCGAATACGAGTACTGGTACTTGCCGAGTACTTATAAGTACGAGTACTGATACATTTTTGTTTATTGTCATGTGACAGTTTTTCTAAAACAATACCGACTAATGATTTCAGGACAGTGGTGGAGTGCCAGAGCCCGGTCCCAGCTGCAACCGCTGCAACTCTGGTAGTTCTCATGAAAATGGCAAGTATCTGCACTGGTACTCGAAAAGTATCTGTGCAACCCTACTTTCAATGCAAGCATTTGCGCGATATCGCCCAACAAATCGCGCGATATCACGCAAAATGCGAATCGCGCAGTGTAAATGGGGCCTTAGTCCGATAATCGTAAGGTGTAGGGGCACCTTTAGATTCGGTGTACTGTGAGTCAGAGCTGTTGGAGGTTTGTGTCCAGTTCACAGATGTGATTGGTTGCAGGGAGGGGAGGGGCTGGGCTGCCAGGAGTTGGGCTCCTGCCAGGGTCTGTACTATCAACAGATATTCTAATCATCGCCTAGTCTTTTCCAGTCTGTGGGTTCCTTTACAATGGCTCTTACGGTAGAAAAGCAAGGCCTGATTTAATCAACCTCACAACAACAAAACAAAATCACAGCCTGAAAGTTATTAAAAACCGTTGGGGAAAAAATAGGTACAAATACTTATCTCACTCCCCTATTTTGTACTGATCCTGGAGAATAGCAAGTATTCTAAATCTCGTGAGAAGACACTCCTGCAATATGTTGAAGTGCCTTCTTGTCAGATTTGGGATACACAGCACTCCATAGTATCTTGGTGGAAGGAGTATAATGTCAGTGCAGAAGCTTTTTGGTAAGGCAAGTATATTTATTAACTTTTTGCCCCCCGCAGTTTCCCATGGGAGAGGGGCCCAGATTTATAAAGTGGACCTTGCTTGTTAGTACAAAGATGGCTTTAAAGGGAATGTAAAGCATTCCAAATGTTTTAGATATTCATGTAAAGAGAACAACTAGATGTAAACAATTTAAACAATCTTTGTTAATAAAAAAACTTGTTTTATGTATAGATTATACCTGTGAATTACATATGCAGGCTCTGCTTCCTGCTCTACAATGCTACACATTGGTTATGTTTTTACCAATTCTTTCGACAATGTAAGTCTATGAGTTGGCCATCACACTGAAAACAATGCACTGCTATTGTGACTGTTATCTGATGGCAACAGTTGCTAAAACAACTTTGTTGCTTAGAGAAGAACTCCGGGAAAAATGATTATTAACCCTTGCAGTGGGACTACCCCCGCACTGCAAGGGTTAACTGCTCGTTCTCGTCTAGGGTTTAAAATAATAAAGTTATACTCACGTGAACCTCAGAGCCAGCTGGCTGTTGGCCTGGTCCCTGCCGCCTCGCTCCCCCTCCACTCCAGTGGTCAACGGCTCCTTGATTGATCACGTTCTATACACAGTGCATAGGATGCGAGGATGCCAATGGACATACCATGGCTGCAGCGGAGGAGAAGACAGGCTGGAGGGACCGCTGTAACAGCAGAGTATAACTTTGTTATTTTACATTCTACATGAAAACAAGCACTTATCCCTTTCAATGTGGGGGGTAGCCCCAATGCAAGGGTTAAGAATAATTTCCCCACAGTTCTTCTTTAAATTAGAATTGAAAATATACTATAAGTAGGTTTAGAGGTTTTCAGGTTCCCTGCAGACCAAAAAACATGTACTTAAGACTTTAATCCTTGAGTCTCAAATCCACAACTCCCACCTTTAACTCCTGAAGTCAATCATGGGCACCTCACTGTTGGAAGTAACGCTGAAGTTGAGATTCGTTCTATAAAGAGACCAACATTTTAGGACTTCTGTAGTGCTCTGACTGAAATATATATCGAACAATACACACAAACTTGTTTGTAGTTCACTTTAGGGCTGTGTCTATCCAATTCTAATAGATTAGTTTTGGTGGATGCCAAAAAGTTGAATCAAACACTGGTTTCCTGTATCTCTGAGAGATTCCACTGGTGATATCTGTACTCCTGTGATCATTTTTACGTGTAGGAGCCTTTACAAAGTTCTCAGTCCTAATTCATTCAGTTATTTGTATATATGGGGAATTCAGCAGTTATGTCACCCTAATTGTATTTAGTGATGCATGCGGCAGGCAGTCTGGCCATGTATTTAATCTCTTATTATTTTCTTTGCACTTCACATGATTGCCAGTAAAATTCCATATGCGTTCATTGTGAAGACATGAGAGCAAAATAGTAAGTTTTACTCTAACATTTTGTGTCCCCAGGAGAACTGAGTCACTCTTTGTGCTATGATGAAGACTTTTCTTTGCCACTAGGTATGGAAGTTTCTTTATTCTCAATATATGTATTTTTTTTTTTAAATTGCATTTGCTTATCACATAAAAAATATAACAAGGTTTGGGAGGCACTCCGAGGTCTTGAACAGGCAAAGATGCATAAAATCTATCTTTTTATGCATCTACTACTGTGGAAGATCTCTGAGTGCCTCCCAAATAGACATGTGCAATTCGTTTCGTTACAAATCGAAATTCCTACGAATTTTCCTGAAATTCGTAAATTCGGAAGCATCCGAAATCCGAATTGCAATTTCCGAATTTATATCCGAAATACGAAATTCCGTTAACGAATTTCGGATCCGAATTTCTTTGAAACAGGAACTAATATTACCCCTGTAAATGAGGTTGAACAACATGACAAGATTTTTTTTTTAATCCGAAATACGGACCTGCTGCATTACAATACACAGGCAGGAAATACGAAATTCTGTTGACGGAATTTCGTTCCGTTACGAACATTCGTTATATTGAAGTTAAAAAGCAAAGTACATTTATATTGGAGTTGATGGTAGTTTTTTTGTATCCGAAATACGAAATTCGGATCCGGAATCCGTTAACGGAATTCGTATTTCGGATAAAAAAACAACTACCACATCGACTCCAATATTAACAAAGGTATTTTTGCTTTTTAACTTCATCATAACGAATGTTCGTAAAGTTACGAAAATGTGCCGAAACTAACGAAAATATGTATTTCGTACGAATCCGAATTGAGTTTCGGATCCGAATTACGAAATAAGACGAAAATACGAAATAACGGATATGGATAGATCTATCTATCTATATATCTCTCTTGCTCGCTCTATCTATCTATCTATCTATCTATCTATCTATCTCTCTCTCTCTCTCTCTCTCGCTATCTATCTCTCTCTCTCCCCCTCTATCTATCTCTCTCTCTCCCTCCCTCTCTCTCTGTCTCTCCCTCTCTCTCTCTCTCCCTCTCTCTCTCTCCCTCTCTCCCTCTCTCTCATATCTATCTATCTATCTATCTATCTATCTATCTATCTTATATATATATTAGACATGTAAGCCGCCAGTAAATTTGTTTTGTTTTCATTTCGGATCCATTCGGATTTTTTCTTTTTCGTTATCGAATCCAAAATTCGGATCAGTTTGATATTCGGATTTTGGATGGATCCGATGTGTCATTTTCTGATCTATTCAGACTGAGTTATTCACAATTAATTTAAAAAACAAAAACAACAGTGCAGTGTCACCTGCCCTTCCAATTCATACCATTCATACTAGATGCTTTAGATCTGGTAGGAATTTAGGGGGGACCCACACGCCCCCCCCAAAAAAACAGCATGGGGTCCCCCCCCTAAAAATCCTTTACAAAAAAATGGTAGAGCAGGAAAGGGGAGGAATCACATGCCCTCACCATGGGGGGGAGGGGGGGCACCTGACAAAGCACCTTGCCCCCATGTTGATGAGGACAAAGGCCTCTTCCCCACAACTATGGTCCGGTGGTTGTGGGGTCTGGGGGCAAGGGGGCATATCTGAGTTTGGGTGTACTCTTTCATTAGGGGGCACCCTGATGCTGCCCCCCTTGGGAATGAGTAAAGTGTAGTTTTACCCCTACTCATTCACTAAAAACACAGTAAAATAGTAAATAAACACACCACACCAGTTTGTAAAGTCCTTTATTAGTAAATAAACACAGCACACAGTCCAAAAAAAGCACAAGGTCCGTTATTAAAAGAAAAAAAAAATGTCCCACAATGTAAATCCATCATCAATCACGTCATCCAGCATTATAAAGACATTATATCAGAAACCTTGCTTAATGATTCTAACGTCATAGAATTACAGTTCTGTTCACACTTGTGCAAAACCTTGAATTATGTTAAATGATCAAGAAAGATTTTGTGTTTTCTTTAGCTCTTCGTATGAAGCTGGATTTCCTTCTTGTCCTGGCCATCAGAATAATTGTCTTCAAGCTATTGATTTTCGACCTGCTGGTGACCTGGATAGCCATCCTGCAAACATACGGGCTCAGTTCTGGCCTGTAGACAGCTGCTTATAAAATGAATAGCCCTTGTCCTGCTGTAAATCAGAATAGGAGCCGTATATCTTATAATAAACCTGTGTATTCTAAATCATGTGTTTATGAGTGTTATGTTACGTTACCTACATTATGTTCTTTTTATTTATTTTTTTAAAAACAAAAAGCATTGTAGGATTACTGGTCCCTTGAGTGGATGACGATAAGTAGTACGAGTCCTGAAATTTGGAGGCAGCTCTCTGTCGACAAGAGTATCCCAAGGAGTGCCCAGAAATATTTGTAGAGATGTGGAAAAATGAGAGCATCACGCTTAATAATTAAATCCAGTACGTTTTTTTATTAGATGCGATGCAGTGATGTGCGGTGCCTTCTGTGCTGGGTGAGGCATTCCCCAGCCCCGCCCTGCCCCCAACTCACTGAAGCTCCTTCCCAGCCTACTGATGCTCTGCCCCATCCTGACGAAGCCCCACCCCCAACTCAGTCACCAAGCTGTGTGTGGAGGAGGGAGGGAGGAGGAAGGGAGGAGACTGGGAGGAGCCCCCCTGTCCCTCACAGTGTACAGTGGAACATATAAAATACAAGGTATACAAAACATTAAACCAGCTGCTGCCACAGCACCGCTAGGTGTGCTAAAACATGAAACATATGAAAGTACTAATACATAAAGGAAGCTCCATAACTGAACCATAGACAGGAAAATCTAGGATTGCAAATTCCTATGTTTTATACAATACAAGAAGGGTTAAATTGCCAGGAAAGAAAAATAGGAGGTACCATCGACGGACCCCGCCTCCTCTTACATCACTGGCCCCACCTGCTCTTAGATCGCTGGCCAGTGATGTGAGAGGAGGCAGGGTTGCTGTTAGGCGGGCCCCGCCTCCTTCTTTACTGCAAATGTCGGTGATCGATCGAAAGTTCGAACTTATCAAGTTCTGGGACCGGAAGTCATGCGGTCCCACAACTCCATAAGTTTGGACTATCTATAGAACACCGGTGTAACCGGCCTATTCTGCCGCATCTGCTGGCTGTCACTGACACAGCTCCGCAGCGGCTGCGAGTGGGAACGTTTTCCTTCACAGCAGCTGCTGAGCTATGTCAGTGACAGTCAGCACCCGAGACACCATAGCGACCCAGGCGGCCCACACGGCATCAGAGGGATGCCTGGCCGGGCCCCCCTGTGCACGGGCCCCATAGCGGCCGCCTGGGTCGCTATGGCGATTGTTACGCCACTGCATACTAGAGTTTGTTTTCTATCAAGGTTTATAACATCAGCTGGAAAAAAGGTACTCCCAAGGCACACCCAGCATCAGCCATGTCTGCATAAACTTCCTGCAAGCCAACATTATCTTACCTGCCATGACTCCTGCCTGCATACTACCAAGGCAATGATATGGAAGACGGCATAGAGCTCTGGTTCACCATCATTCACGCATTCCTTCACAAGGATCCCTGCTCAAGTTTGAATTTGACTTTATGACATCACGATGCAGCGATGGTCAGCCTAAAGAGTGGGACGAAAATGACTATACAACTCATACAGGAACCCGTGAACTTAAAGTGACACTAAACTCAGGAGTTAAACCTTAAAAATGCATTCAAGTGCCTTAACTATTATCAAAAATGTGGCTTATTTGTGTATCACTTATCTGTAGCTTTTCAAATCACCTCTGAACTGGTGCTGACACTGTCCTTCCTTCTGGAGAGTGGCTACTTTTGTTTCCCATGGTCCCTGTGTGTGTTGTGAAGTAGCCAACACTCCAAGCTTGCTCCTGTGAGAGACTACAATCTCAATACAAAATAGTAAACTAAACATGAGATTGTAGCATATCACGGGAGTGAGCTTTAAACTCATCTCTAATTTCTAAATTATATTGGACACATTTTATTGGACACATATATATTCCGACTCAAAGAAAAATAAAAAAAGATCAAAACGAAATCCAGACAACTAGCATGATATACTGTAGGATGGATATCAGCAATGGCTGCCCCATTTTCTTTCAAATTTTGCTCTCAGGAAACACTTTATTTAAACAGACCAAAACTTTAGAGCTACAGTAGGTCGGTTTTCCCAGCAAGCTGCAATGAATGCATGGCTGCTGGTGTGCCATGACAGGTGCTTTTGGTGCATCACACTGTTTACCTTTTTTTGTTAGAACTTTATTGAATGAAATGAGTGCTATTTCATAAAGTTCTGTTGGCACAGCACGGTGCACAGTGGCTGTACTATGTCACTACATGCATGCAACATGATGGTGTGAAGCCTATTTAAAGCGAATTGCCTTGTTTGTGAATTCTGGTGTGAATGGGCCCTTAGGTATTACAATATCAGTTTCCAACGTCATAAACACAGATACATCAAGATAAGTAACGAACAATAAATAAAAAAGTATAAGGCACTGATCCCAATAAGTGAAATAAGACATATGCCTCATTCACAAGGGTGTGTGGCTCTATACATTGGGAAAAGCTGGTTGTTGTTGCGCCCACAGCTGAAGAAGTATGTAAGCAGCTCATATAAGTCTATGGTGACGCAGAAGCTGTGCGTTCTCGAACTCTGCTTCCAGCAGCTCTAAGTTTTGATAGCCACACACAAAAGGTGTACAGATCTGGATTCATCATGTCTGTGTCTAAGGCCCTACACCGTCTGTGTGTGGCTGTTTGTCTCAGAGTTGCAGTGTGTGAGGGTGCACAGTGCCTTCGTCTACATAGAGTTAACCTGCATGCTTCTTCCTGCAGCTTTGGGCACATTAACAACTGGCCCTTCACATCGTATAAAACAACACGTCCATGTGAATGAGGCCATTGATATATAGTTAAATTGAAAAAAAAAGTTCGACTAGTATATAAATAAATGAATAAATGGAAAACCTGCATACACAGAAGCCTCTTCCACAGTTAAAGATCCAGAGGAAGGCAAAAAGACATATGAAGCATTGACTAATTTGCTCCAAAAGGGAAAAACACTCTGGTGCCCAACAATCACCTACTGTGCTCCAGATCTCTAATCAGATGTGGAGCACAGGGCCTGCATGCCGAGTGACAGCGGCTCTGATGGTCTTTTGTGATGTAACAGCCAGCTGTCAGTGACAGCCATGGTCCAGCACTAAGCCAGGGAGCTAAATCAGCAATTTAAACAAAACATGGAACAATGCTTTTACACTGTGTGTACACTGGAAGTGAAGTGACATCAGGGCATTTCCTGATAGAATGGAGGCTCAAGCAGCCTCTGTCTGCAGCATTAGATCATTGCTATAGTGTTCTACTGTTGACTGAGTGATCTAGTGTTGCAACCAACACTAGATCACTATTAGAAGTGAGTTGTTGCTTCAGAGCTACATGGGGGGGG
>NW_017307318.1:263337-264704 GCF_000935625.1 Nanorana parkeri
GTGAAACCCGAACACTCTAGCGCTGCATGCGACACATTTTTTCTTCTTCTGGAGAATATAGAGGAGAGAGTGAGGAGGGGAAGCCAGGAGAAAGAGCAAGAAGAGACAGCCAGTGGAGGGAGTAAGGAGACCATTTATAGAGGACTACAAATCCCAGCAATACATGATACAGCAATACAAAATAATATGAAGCTACATACTCAGTGTTGTTCCAAGGTGGTGGTCTCCAGGGTCTCAAGTGGCCTGTGTGGGCTCTCAGGTGGCTGTGCGGACTCTCGGATGGACTGTGCGCACTCTCAGGTAGGCTATGCTGGCTTTCAGGTGGCTGTATGGGAAGTGAGGAGAAGGTTTAGGAGATGTGCGTGCTGGCCTGTGCCTGTTCACAGGTGCCCGGCTCACAGGAAGATGATTCAGGGAGATGCAGCTGCCTCAGGTCCCACGCTTGCTGGGGACCTCAGGTAGCCGCATTTGTCAAAAAATTTAAAGTGCTGGTATCGGCACTTAGTGTCTTATGTCTGGGTGTCAGCTGGCCTGACACCCATGTAAGCAGCTCATATAAGTCTATGGTGACGCAGAAGCTGTGCGTTCTCGAACTCTGCTTCCAGCAGCTCTAAGTTTTGATAGCCACACACAAAAGGTGTACAGATCTGGATTCATCATGTCTGTGTCTAAGGCCCTACACCGTCTGTGTGTGGCTGTTTGTCTCAGAGTTGCAGTGTGTGAGGGTGCACAGTGCCTTCGTCTACATAGAGTTAACCTGCATGCTTCTTCCTGCAGCTTTGGGCACATTAACAACTGGCCCTTCACATCGTATAAAACAACACGTCCATGTGAATGAGGCCATTGATATATAGTTAAATTGAAAAAAAAAGTTCGACTAGTATATAAATAAATGAATAAATGGAAAACCTGCATACACAGAAGCCTCTTCCACAGTTAAAGATCCAGAGGAAGGCAAAAAGACATATGAAGCATTGACTAATTTGCTCCAAAAGGGAAAAACACTCTGGTGCCCAACAATCACCTACTGTGCTCCAGATCTCTAATCAGATGTGGAGCACAGGGCCTGCATGCCGAGTGACAGCGGCTCTGATGGTCTTTTGTGATGTAACAGCCAGCTGTCAGTGACAGCCATGGTCCAGCACTAAGCCAGGGAGCTAAATCAGCAATTTAAACAAAACATGGAACAATGCTTTTACACTGTGTGTACACTGGAAGTGAAGTGACATCAGGGCATTTCCTGATAGAATGGAGGCTCAAGCAGCCTCTGTCTGCAGCATTAGATCATTGCTATAGTGTTCTACTGTTGACTGAGTGATCTAGTGTTGCAACCAACACTAGATCACTATTAGAAGTGAGTTGTTGCT
>NW_017307318.1:264731-282403 GCF_000935625.1 Nanorana parkeri
GTCTGAATAGGGTTGCCACCTCTTCTTCACGTGAAACCCGAACACTCTAGCGCTGCATGCGACACATTTTTTCTTCTTCTGGAGAATATAGAGGAGAGAGTGAGGAGGGGAAGCCAGGAGAAAGAGCAAGAAGAGACAGCCAGTGGAGGGAGTAAGGAGACCATTTATAGAGGACTACAAATCCCAGCAATACATGATACAGCAATACAAAATAATATGAAGCTACATACTCAGTGTTGTTCCAAGGTGGTGGTCTCCAGGGTCTCAAGTGGCCTGTGTGGGCTCTCAGGTGGCTGTGCGGACTCTCGGATGGACTGTGCGCACTCTCAGGTAGGCTATGCTGGCTTTCAGGTGGCTGTATGGGAAGTGAGGAGAAGGTTTAGGAGATGTGCGTGCTGGCCTGTGCCTGTTCACAGGTGCCCGGCTCACAGGAAGATGATTCAGGCAGATGCAGCTGCCTCAGGTCCCACGCTTGCTGGGGACCTCAGGTAGCCGCATTTGTCAAAAAATTTAAAGTGCTGGTATCGGCACTTAGTGTCTTATGTCTGGGTGTCAGCTGGCCTGACACCCGGACACAAGACTCAAAAAACATGGATAGATAGATAGATTTTTTTTTGGTCTCTTATTTCCATTCTTCTTTGTGTGGTGAAGGAAAGAGATCCTCTCTAGAACAGTTGTTACCTGATCAGGTGTTCCCACTGGAGGATTTCCCCTCATCTCCTCTTTCACTGGACCACAAAACAAATAGAGAGTGCAGCGGGTCCTCCTTCATGAATTCATCACCAGGACCCTGGGGTTACCTCTGTCTGCCTGAAATTGTGACATCTTGTGTCCGGGGCTCAGCTGGCCTGAAAACCAGACACAAGATTCCAAACCCGAACAGTTCGGGTGAATCCCAGACAGGTGGCAACCCTAGGTCTGAATTAAGTCTCAATTACCTGATCCAAGCACCCTATGAAGAAAAAAAAGAAAAAAAAAATCATATTAGTGCATATAATACTATAGCGCTCACCCACGAAGGAGCTGCAGTATTTTTCGAGTTCTTCTGTCCCACACCACGATAAATTGCCCAAACTAGATTCTCAGCACAGCAGCATACCTTGTGAGTTTCTTTTTTAAAAGTTTTACTGAGTAAACGATGGCTTGATATGACAAAAGACAGCTATAGCCAGTAAGTTCAGAATTGAATATACATGTAGCATAATACATTTAAGCATTAAGACTTCCCCTCAGCTGCAGCTATCTAATCTTGACCATATGTAGTACTAAACTGACTAGAAATATCTATGTCAGATTATAGTAAATGTGAAGATGAATTCTCAGGCAAGATGCACACGGGTCTCAAACATACTGGCCAATAGTAGTTTACTTGGCTAGCTGGCGATGAGGCCCAAGGTCCTACCAGCAAAGATAATTTAAGTCCAGTAACACAATGGCTGATGGCCTCTCACCACTCCTGCAGCAGATTGGCCTGGATGGCATTTCTCTCGCTGGCCAACAAAAGGAATGTCCCCCTCTCTAGCCAGCTGTTCCTTGAACTCTGCCTGTTTGCAGCCGGTCTCTTTCCCTCTAAGAGCAGCCATGTGGTCCAGACAGCGTCCGTGGGTTCGGAGAGGCAGCGGTGTCTATCTCTGATAAAGCAGGTGAATCTTCCACAACAGCAGAATTAGTATACGCCAGTGGCGGCCACAATTTTTCATCTGGAGATCTACTTTTCAAATGACGAGCTCAATGAGATCTACCAACAAAAAAACACCTGCATTCAGGGGCGGGAGGGGGCATGGCAGTGCATTGAAGTCAATGGCACCGCAGCCACGCCCCCAGTGCAATCGCAGCACCAGGAATGCAGGCACATATGCTATATTTTTGCAGATCTTGCTGGACCGGAATGCAGACATTAATGTGCCTGCGTTCCGGGTGCGGGCGATCACACTGAGGGCGGGGGGCGTGGCTGCAATGCCATTTACTTCAATGCTCCGCCATGTCCCCTCCCACCCCTGAACGCAGGGAGCCAGCCGCCTTGCGTTCCAATGCGTTCTAGAGGCTGAACACTCTGGAACGCAGACTTTGTGGTGTGAACTGGCCCTCTCTTCCCCCCCTCCTCGCGCTCTCTCCTCTCTCTCTCCCCTGTTTCTATCTGCTGTCTCTTCTCTCTTTCTGCTGTCTCTTCTCTCACTTTCTCTGCTGTCTCTCCTCTCTCTCTCAGCTGTCTCTCCTCTCACTTTCTCTGCTGTCTCTCTCCTGTCTGTCTTTTCTTACTTCCACTGCAGCAGCTTCCCAAGTCTCCTCTCTCCTTCCCGTCTGCGCCGTCTGACACATTCATCCGCACGAGCACCACGGGAGAACAGGACACAGGTCAGTGAACTGATCGCGATCTACCAGTGTTCGCTTTGCGATCTACCTAATGGGCACCCCTGGTATATGCTGTCCATCAGATCGGGCAGTCTCCTCAGCGGTGCTCACAGCTATCTCAGCAATTACAGCGGTGGTCACTACAAGGTTTCTCTCTCTCCCTGGGGTGATAAAACAGACAGTCCTCAACAGAAGTTCCTGTCACTTCCAGAGTCTCAGGCGTTGTGAGGGTTGAGTCCATACCTCCCCAGGTTGTAAAAGCCTCCTGGGATCTGTAGTTTGTTCTGTGTAAGATACCATTGTCTCTTCCTCTCTCAACACTACTAGTTCAGCTGTCTCTTCTCTCTTTCTGCTGTCTCTTCTCTCACTTTCTCTGCTGTCTCTCCTCTCTCTCTCAGCTGTCTCTCCTCTCACTTTCTCTGCTGTCTCTCTCCTGTCTGTCTTTTCTTACTTCCACTGCAGCAGCTTCCCAAGTCTCCTCTCTCCTTCCCGTCTGCGCCGTCTGACACATTCATCCGCACGAGCACCACGGGAGAACAGGACACAGGTCAGTGAACTGATCGCGATCTACCAGTGTTCGCTTTGCGATCTACCTAATGGGCACCCCTGGTATATGCTGTCCATCAGATCGGGCAGTCTCCTCAGCGGTGCTCACAGCTATCTCAGCAATTACAGCGGTGGTCACTACAAGGTTTCTCTCTCTCCCTGGGGTGATAAAACAGACAGTCCTCAACAGAAGTTCCTGTCACTTCCAGAGTCTCAGGCGTTGTGAGGGTTGAGTCCATACCTCCCCAGGTTGTAAAAGCCTCCTGGGATCTGTAGTTTGTTCTGTGTAAGATACCATTGTCTCTTCCTCTCTCAACACTACTAGTTCCATACATCTCTCTCTGCCATACAAGTCCTGATGGTAGTAATTATTTATTTACAGAAAAAAACACTTTAGCAACTGTGCAGGGGCTACACTACATTAATAATTTTAAAAAAAAACCTCCCCCCATTTGTCCTAGGGTCACACCAAATACCTTGAAAATTCTGGGTGACATTTGTGTTTAATGCATAAGCAAGTGCAATACCATTCAGAATTGTAATGCATTTTAAAATCAGGCATTACTTTGTTTTAATGCAACACTAGGGTAGCCACCTTTTCTCAAAATGCGAAACCCGAACACTTCAGTGACGTGCAGACATTTTTTTGGGAGAATGAGTCGTGGCTTATTCATATGTGAATAGCACCACCCATTCAAATGTAAATATCACAGCTGGGACTATTTTCAGTGGGGGGCCAGTAGCCCCTATCTTCATTTTGGTTGCCCCTGTCTGTCTGACATCATGTTTCCGGGTTTCAACTGCCATGAAACCCGAACACAGCATTCAAAACCCGAACTGTCCGGGTGAATCCTGGACAGGTGGCAACCCTAGCCAGTAGCCCCTATCTTCATTTTGGTTGCCCCTGTCTGTCTGACATCATGTTTCCGGGTTTCAACTGCCATGAAACCCGAACACAGCATTCAAAACCCGGACTGTCCAGGTGAATCCTGGACAGGTGGCAACCCTATGCAACACACAGCATGTGCATTGTGGTGCGCTGGAGTTCCTCATTACTGTATCAGTTGTGGTGTCATTCTAAACGCATGGTACCACGATGCACACAGAGTGGTGCATATGTTACCATGTGTTGCAGTAACACAGTTGCACATGTTGTAAGGCAACATACATTTATGAAATCTGAACTACTGTGCCGCTCTCTGGACATGTCAGGAGGCTGCACTTGGACCCCCCTATATTCACAAGTTATCCACCACTGCAAATGGATACTCTAGCCTTGCAGGTCGCGCACGGTAAGCTTTATGCGTGTCCAAGTCTACAACAAAATGGCCGCTACGTTTCTCAGTGCGAAGAAATTGAAGACACTTTTGGTTGCCTCACAGGTCTTTATAGAAAAGACCCTGATCCTGCACGTTGGGGGTTACGATTGGACAGCTCTTCGCAGTTCGTGATTGGACGGCCAGGTCATATGACAGCAGAAAAGGGGAAGTAAACGGAGATAAGCTGGAACGGTGAGATTGTATGAATTAGATTGCGTTCTATGACTTGTTACCTTGTAGTGTACGATTTGTTACATCGTATTGTACGATTTGTTACCTTGTATTCTGTGTGATCTGCCCCATGCAGCGATAGCCATGGAACCTCAGAGGGACCTGTACGTGCTTACACAATGTATGTATGTTGCCCTCTCTATGGGAAAGGTGGAAGGAGCCCTAATGGCCACCACAAAATTGAAAGTATACACTGGATCTATTGCCAGGCAGCAGATGCCCCAATGTGCAGGTTGAATCATCTAAGGGTAGGTCCCTAACTTGATATAAGCTCTATTATTATTATACAGGATTTATATAGCGACCACAGTTTGCACAGCAATATAAGGAAGACATTACAATTCAAGACAAGATGGTAAGAAGGGCCCTGTCCGTGAGAGATTACAATCTAAAAAGTGTGTATAGCCATGTGGAGGGGAATCTCTATGATGGGAATATACAAATGCAACTTGTAGATCCCTGAAATCATCTCAGTCAGTTTGCAGCAGCTTTAGTGCAGGCATTCTTTTATTGGGATTGCACCCTTAGCAGGGTGAAAATCCCTCACCTTTGACATAGTGTTGGTGGTGTCACTAAAAGGGGAAACATGTCCCTGCGTCTGTGTCATTAAAGGGGAATGAATGTCCCTGTGTCGTTGTCATTAAAAGGGGAATAAATGCCCCTGTGTCATTAAAAGGGGAATGAATGTCCCTGTGTCGGTGTCATTAAAAGGGGAATGAATGTCCCTGTGTCGGTGTCATTAAAAGGGGAATGAATGTCCCTGTGTCGGTGTCATTAAAAGGGGAATAAATGTTCCTGTGTGGGTGTAATTGAAAGGGGAATAAATGTTCCTGTGTCTGTGTCATTAAAGGGGAATAAATGTTCCTGTGTCGGTGTCACTAAAAGGAAAAATGTCCCTGCATCTATGTCACTAAAAGGGAAAAAATGTTGTTGTGTCACTGGAAGGAAAAAAAATGTCCCTGTGTTGGTCGTGTCACTAAAAGGAAAAACATTTCCTTACTCGGTGGTGCAGCTGAAAGTAAAAAATTTCCTTGGAGCAGTGGACATCCAGTGGAGTTTACTGGATGTAAAAAATGCCACCGTGCCAGTTGTGTCGTTGAAAGTAAAACATTTCCTTGTGTTGGCGGTGTCACTAAAAGGAAATAAGAGCAGGAAAGCCCTCCCCCCTCACCATACCAGGCCACACATGCCCTCAACATGGGGAAGGTGCTTTGCCAGGGGAGGACCTCCGGTAAGGGGTAGTTGTTACCCCTACTCGTTTACCAAATACAGTAAAATTCTGAATAAACCGACCACACCGTTAAAAAAAGTACGTTATTTGAAAAAAAACAAAACAGTTTTTGACAAGTCTTTTATTTGAAAAAAACAAACAAAAAAGAGGCAGAGCAAGTCGTGACGACACGGAACTTGTTCCACCCATTTGTTTACGTTCCGTGACAGCTCTCTGTCCCCTAATGGAATGTAAACAAATGGGCAGAACAAGTCCTGTGACGTTACGACTCGCTCCACCCCCTTTTGACATTCAGGTCAGAGCTGTCAGAGATAGGTGGTGGTGGTGGTGGGAATTTTTTATTTCAGCATGATGGCGGCTATCGTCCATCGTGATTGGCGTGGATCTATATTGCTGGATCACATGATTGCCCTTTGGATTACATAGATGGACATTTTTCTTATTTTTTTAAAATAAAAGACTTGCCAAAATCCTGTGTTTTTTCTTTTTTTCAAATAAAGGATTTTTGTATGGTGTTGTGGGTTCATTTACAATCTTAATGTTCATTTGGTGAATGAGTAAAAGTAACAACTATCCCTTACTCATTCACGAGAGGAGGGGTGAAAGGGGACACCTAGATTCCTATAAGCTCCCCCCAGGCCAGCAGACCCCCCCCCCTACAACCACCAGACCAGGGTTTTGGGGAAGAAGCCCCTGTCTTCATCGACATGTGGACAAGGTACTTTGCCAGGGGGTTCCTGAAAAGCCAAGCTTGACTTGTCAGAAACATAGTGAGGGGTAGGAAAGATTGCCCACTAGGGTTGTGGGCAGTATAATCCTCACTACATTTAACTGCTGTGCTTCCTGACTCGCAACAGCAGATTAGGTGGTCACAGCACTATGATCACAGTGATAGCTGATCAATGTGATTTTTAGAGCCGTGACAGCCCCTAAGCCGGATTGCAGCTCACTGTGTTTTGCAGCTGCAAGCCGGCTGTGTGTTACAAACTGATACAAAAGCATCTCTGAGGGGAATACTGTATTCTCCTCAGATATACTAAGTATCGAAGCCCCTGTAAATAAAAAAAGAAAATAACCCCTTAGTGCTCCTTAGTTTAAAAAAAATAATAACATTTAAAAGTAAAGTTTTAAAAAACATAAAAGGAAAAGAGTTTAAAAAGTTAAAAAAAATAGGTTTAATAAAAAAAAATGGACAATATAGTGCTGATGAGGCTACTAAAGATAGGAGACAAGCACAGCACATTCTAAAATTGTTCCAAACTAAAATTGTATTTTGTGATCTATATTTCCCAAAATAAATGAAATCCCAGACATATGCTATACGTAAATTAGGACAAATAAAATAATTTCTTATGAATTGCTTTCTGTTAGCCACACTAATTATGTACACATTATTGCCAAAACTCTGAAAAATTGGTTTTTTTTTGTTATATTGCTGTATTTTTTTATATAAAAAAAAGAATTTATGTATGCAAATGTCACATCAAAATGAAGCCCATTTTGTCCTTTAAAAAACTGTATATAAGATGTGTAGGTGCAAGGAACGGGGAAGATGGAAATTATGGTTAAACAAACACATAGCAAAAATGGAAATATTGCTTCGGTCCACAGGAACGAAAACATTTTCTGAAGCTGTATCACTAATTAATTTTTTGTTTTGTTTTCTTGCAGCCATCAAGCATGTGGTTCCTACTTCTCCTGGTTCCGTTACAGGTTGGATTGGGTGGTGCGGTAGATGGTGATTGGGTCCATTTGCCCAGTAAATGTGAAGGTATGACCAGCAGTGAAAATATTGTGGCTGTGATCAATGGAGGGTGCTACTAGAGCTGTCAAATTAGAACTGGCAACAGTGGTCTTCTTAAAGCAGAACTCCAGCTAAATAAACAAGATAAAACTGAATAGTCCATTAAAATATAAAATTAGCTTTTTCTATAATGTTCATCTTCAATCCAGAGATTTTCTCTGCAGTCAATGTTTCTGCTGATAGATGTCCTCAGTCTGATGGCAAGCATCATTCAACCTACTTGCTGAGCACATGTTATCCTGGACCCATCTCCAGCCTGTGACTGGACAGTGAAGAAGCAGGGCAGTGATGAGCAGGGCTGTAGCTACCATGGGGCGAGTGAGGCACTCACCTCAGGTCCAGCTTCTCCTCAGATCCCTGCTGCTCTCACCCACCTCAATCTCTTTTTCTATTTCAAAAGGGAAATGTTGTGGGTCTGTTTAGACCTCTGATATTTCCCCAAAGCCCCCTAACAGTAAAAAAATAAATAAAAAAAAAAACAGCCCCCCCACACTCTCACACAGACTCACACACTCAAGCACACATATTACTAGACATGTGCAAAGAATACAAATTAGTTTCAGGCGAAACTAAAAATGTCAAACAAAACACATTTTTATGCTATTTTGGATTTGGCCACCTGTGCATTCTGCGCATGCGCGCTGCCATTCTGGAGGCGGGGTGCATGACGTCACATATCGCACACGTCTGTTGTTGGGGGGGGCACAATTTTTCGTTCTTGCCTTGGGCGCAAAAGGAGCTAGCTACAGCTCTGGTGATGAGCCCATCTCTTTGTCAGTCTGCTTTCTTCTTCTATCAGCATGCTCCTTGCCAGCACATAAACTCATTGGCTTCTTGTGCTGCTTCTTCTTCCCACTTTAAACTCCTGCTGTACAAGAGGCTGACACCAAGTCAAATTTAGGTACCTACACTGCTTGCATTAAAAAAAAATTATATTATTATTATACAGTATTTATATAGCGCCAATAGTGTGCACAGTGCTTTATAATATAAATATATTTACAGGTTTATTAATAATATTGCAGGGTGGATGCAATTTGCACTCATGTAGGGCTGCAGCTAATTATTATTTTCATAATCAATTAGTTGGCCGATTATTTTTCCGATTACTCAGGTAAAAAAAAACTTAATAAATACCATCCTTAATTTAAAATAAAATACACAAATGCAGTGGTATAGACATAAAGTTTACTACAGAATAAAGCTGCATGCACAATTTTTTGCAATCGCACTGAACTGCTTGTGCATGGCATTGCTGTATAGTATATTCCAGTGATCACACTGTAGGTGGGAGGCGCATTTGGGGTGCCATTGAAATGGATGGCACTGCAACGCACCTCCCACAGCAGAATTTGTCAGGCCAAAACCAAAAATACTTTTTTCCCACCTTTTTATTATTATTATACAGGATTTATATAGCGCCAACAGTTTGCACAGCGCTTTACAATATAAGGATGTCCCTAATGTTCAATAAAAATCCAAGTACATAACTGACATGATTGTCCCGATGGACCCAACGCATTTCGCAAATTTAGCTTCTTCAGGGGACCGGTATTTAGTAGTCATGCATAAGCAGTGCCTGAGATAAAATGTGAGGAGGACCGAGATGATTAGGTGGCTAGAAAACAGCCAACCACCACACTCCAATACAAATCAAGACAAGATGGTAAGGAGGGCCCTGCCCGTGAGGGCTTACAATCTAAAATTTTATACAAATTTTATTTAAAATAATTGTATTGTGAGCACAAATGGCGCTGGAATAACTTCAGCCAGAGAATGACGGCTGCCAGTGGCAAGATTCCGCAGACGTCAGCTGAATGTAAATACAGTGGGTTGGTGCAATAGCCAGCCTATTGGCCTTTTCAGATAGCAATAGCCAAAAGCAGGCTGGCTATTGCACCCGCCCACTCCTCCCAGCATGCAGGAGAGAGCTAGGGGATCCAACCAACTAATTGATAATGAGAATGGGTGACAACTATTCTCATTATCGATTAATCGATTAGGTGGTTGCAGCCCAACACTCATGCCCCTATATGGCACTGTGGAGTATAGGAATTACCTAAAAAAGCCTATTGTATGTATGATTGCAAGGTCGCCCAACCTTGACATTCAATACACACTGCTATGAATATACTCATCAATGATGTGCCCAACAACACTTCATAATTAGCATATAAATTGACTCCTCTTTGGAGACAAGCAAAGACTTGACTACTCATTGAATCCAATGTAGAGTACATCTCTCAAAAGCTCCCGCTAGTATTGGCTGACTGCAGCCTTAGATGATAGGTGTTTGTAGGCTCAGGAACCCAATTATTGCTTTGTATAAATACTGTTACATTTTTTTTACCTTGGCAGCTTGTGGAGATTACAGCTTATTGATCTACACTCACAGTACAGTTGTCCATAAAGCCGAACTGTAGGCGGATTTTAGTTTAGAATAGAGAAGGAACAGGTAAATGTTTTTGTTTCTGTTTTTGACCCTATTAAGGAAACTTTCATTCACTTCCCATTCCTCTGACATAATGGGGGCTGTTGTTGTAGCTGGAAAAGGAAGGCATGGATAGCAATAAAAAAACCTTTTAGCACTTCCTGTCCTGACAGGTTTTGGCTCGAGATCATCTATTTATAGAAAAGGCAACTAGTGGGTAACAATCCTTAGATCATTATTTACTTGATATATATAACTCCCTTATTTTATTTTATTTTTCAGTCCTGGGTATAACTCCTTCAGAATATATCAGAAAAAGCAACAAATACCTTCTAAATGGAGATCCCAGGACAGAAAACTTTCCATATACACAAAATGCTTAAAAATATTTAGTATTTATTATCATAATTCATATTTAAACCAAAAATAACAAACACAACTATACCCCCCATTAAACAAAACAACAATATCTGGTCCTGATATCTGTATTCATTTGACAAAATATCATGCTAATAAAAATTTCTATTGCACATATCTGTCCTGGTGTTTTATAAATAAGTGACTATTTGAAACATTTCCCGCACTCATGAAAACCTTTTCCCGCACACCAATCTCTTTATCTTTGTAAAGCTGTGATTGATGAAATGTAAGTATAATATAGTCATAAGCCTGGTGTTGCATGATTGTTGTCATGATCAAAAAGTAATAACTTTCTGTCCTGGGATCTCCATTTAGAGTATTTGTAGCTTTTTCTGATATATGGTATGGAGATCATGCCAATGGGGACACAGATGGCAAAAAAGACAAAGAATGTCACCCTTTCTGCATGGTCTCTAAAATTAGATAAAAAGGTTTTGGCTCGAATTCGGCAATAACCGTTGCACAATAAGCCACAGATTAATCCACTGCTCTAATATTTACTGTAATCCAAGGTTGTGGTGGTGAACACTGGAACCCAAGCTCTGTGAGGGTGGCTATTGGATAGGGTTATTATACTGAGGCTGTTCTCTGATGCTCTGGGATAGCCAATTTGTGTTAAGTAAAGGAAGAGATTGCCAGGCCATATATATATTGGTCTAGATGTAAAATGCATTGTTCTCCATAGTCCCTGTGTGTGTTGTAAAGTAGCCACCGCTCCAAGCTCACTCCTGTGGTGGACTACAATCTCATCTCTTCAAGGAAGCCTATCCCAGCTCGACCTAACCACTGAACCTTCACATTCTCAAATAATTCATCCCCACACAGCTACCTCCTCATGTATCATTTCCCCCTCCTCTTTTAGATTGTAAGCCCTCAGGGGCAGGGCCCTCCTCACCATCTTGTCTTGTATTGTAACTGTAATGTCTTCCTTATATTGTAAAGCGCTGCGCAAACTGTTGACGCTATAAAAATACTATATAATAATACCGTATATACTCGAGTATAAGCCGAGATTTTCAGCCCATTTTTTTGGCTGAAAAGTGCCCCCCTCGGCTTATACTCGAGTCAGCGTCAGTCTTCTTACTTACCTCGCCGAGAACTAATAATACAAATTATTAAACTAAACATGAGATTGTAGGCCATCCCAGCAGTGGTCTTGGAGTAGTGGTTACTTTACAACACATACAGGGACCATGGGGAACAAAAGTAGCCACCCTCCAGAAGGAAGAACAGTGCCAACTTGAATGCATTTTTACTCCTGAGTTTAGTGCCACTTCAACCTGTGCCCAGACTATGCACAATAAAGTGTATACACAGTTTGAACAAACAGTAGATACATTTAAAAGCAAGCCCTTATTGATCTTTGTAGCAGTAGGCGTTGTGGAGAAATTCCTCTTCAAAGTTTAAACAGAGACACTTGAATCTCAACTCCCCTTCACTGGTTTTCTATGGCAGTAGGAACTTGGCATCCTGCCAGGCTCACGATGTTGCTCACTGCATTGCGTGTGCTGTTTGTTGCGTTGCCATTCAGAATGAATGGCACCCCAACGCATGTCCCGGGCGTATAAAAATGAATGCATGTTGTTTTTTCTCATCACACGGTAAGGCAGCACACGCTTTTGTGGTACCAAGTGTTGCGGAGCAACACATGCCCACTGTGGGAGGTGTGTTGGTGTGCCATTTAGAATGATTGCCAACGTAGCCCACCATTGCATCTAGTATGTGATGTAGTGCACTGTGCATTTGGGAATGGGCCCTTGGAAACTGACTGACACCCCACTTCAGAGTCTGTTATGATCTTTGAGGATGAATTACTTCACAGTACATGCAGCTACAAGGGTCAGTGATAGCTGGTCTTAAATGTTTTGCTGTTTGTTCAGAATATGTAAAAACATAGTCGGGCAAGGGTGCATGTTTTTTAAAAATACTTTGTCGGAACAAATTAAAATGACATCTGGACTGATCTCAATGACAAAGCACTCTCGTCCTTTAAACCTAAAAGTAACGTTTATTGTGACAGAGCGAGAATTTGAATGAGATCATCTTCTCTTCCATGGGCTGTGACTTACACAGTATGAAGTGATATGTCATAATGTGTTCTATTGCAGTGTGCAAATATGTCGCTGTTGAACTGAAATCCTCATTTGATGAGACATCTCGGACACATGAAGTGATCGATACACGATATGGATTTTTGGAAGAGGGAAAAAAGAAAAAGATCAAATATACAAACTCGTAAGTTACTCCCAAAATACTTTACAGTTTCTGCTCGTCTTATAAACTACTGGATGCCCCCCCCCATGTGCTCCTACCCATTGTAACAATCCAGCTTCTTGAATAAAACTCTAAATGGTACTTTGAGAAAATAGGACATCAGACTTCCACAAGAGCATGACCAATGGTGCATTTTCTTATCTATTGAATTTGTTTTTGTTCTGTATTTATGCTGTTTTTATCTGACAACTTCTTGTAGTTAGTAATAAACAGTAAGACCCCATTCACACTGAGCGATATACCTTTTGGAGCAGATCCGCGCGGCCGGGATAGCGCGACTTTCGGGGCGACGTTCCAGCGACGGTAGCGCGACCTTCACCTTCGGGCTGCATTAAAAAAAGAGAAAAATCACGCAAACATTTGCCCAAAAAAGGGTCATGCTGGTGCGACTTGCGACGGGCGACATGGAGCTATACATTAAGACAGCTCCATTGAAAATCATTGGCCGGCTACTTCTCGCGATATTGCGCGGCAAAAATGCACGATGTCGCGGCGGGAATCCGCTCAGCGTGAATGGGGCCTTAGGCCAAGTCTCCGGCCAATGATTTTAAATGGAGCTGTCATAATGTACAGCTCCATGCCGCCCGTCGCGGTCGCAAGTCGTGCCTGCGGGACCTTTTTTTCGGCGGATGTCGCGCAATTTTTCTATTTTTTTAATGCAGCCCAACGGTGAAGGTCGCACAATCGTCGCCCCGAACAGTTGCGCTATCCCGGCCGCCCGGATCCGCTTCTAAAGGTATGTCGCTTAGTGTGAATGGAGCCTTAGATGTGACTAGTTTCTTATTATCAGTGTTGGCTGCAGTACTGCTCTAGCACAATATTCTGTGTAAAGAATTCAGTTATTCAAGTTTTCGCCCTCTGTCAGCAAAAGTACGCGGAAATCTGTTTGTCTTGTTTGCAGAGATATTCGCCTGATCGACGTCACAGAAGGCCTCTGTCAAAGACTGTTGGAGTACAACCTTCATAAAGAGCGGACTGGCAGCAATCGCTTTGCTAAGGTATTTTCCTGCACTGACACAAATTTCTGTCTAAGTGGTAAAACAATATTTGCTTAAACCAGCATGTCATTTACATAGCTGTCAATTGTAAAATGTATTTGAAGTGGCAACGTCTGTTTTTTAAGGCACCCCTGAGAACAAGAAGTTTGTTTTTAGCACCAAGCAACTGTTTTATAAAATCCCTTTATTGCTGCTTGACCTTTTGTCAGTTATTAATAATATAATAAGATTTTACCTCAATATTTAATCATGTGTATTTTAGGTCAAAGGCTATGCAAACCCTAACAATGACATTTCATAAGTGTAAAAATACGTGTTGATCCTGCCAGAAATCCAGTGAGCTGATAGTTTATTGTGCTCTCTGCCTGTGCTGAGCTGTTGAGTTAAAATTGTTCCCAGCTCTTTCTGTGGAGCATAGAAGACTTTCTCCCATGTTATGGAGGGGGGATGTGTTTTGTAGTCCTACAAAACTTCCTGTCCTAGGGTTATTTAGTAAGGAAATGTGCTACTTGCAGCCTCTTCAGGTGATAATAAAGGAAAAAAGTCTTTAAAAACAAAAGTGTGCAGCCACATCTAAAGACTAGTAAGCCACAATATTTTACATTTTACTTCTTGTGTTTAGATACACTTTAACCACCTCCCGTGCGCCGTACGTTCAGAAATGGCCGGACGGGAGCCTTATGGATGCGGGTGGGCTTCTTTAAAAGTCCTTCGTGCCCGCGGCCGCCCGCTGTTTACATACAAGCGGTCTGTAAAGACGCCCGATCGCTTTTATGATGCATCTCTCTGTGCCCCCTTCCGTACCTCGCAGTCTCTGCGATCCCGGGCGTCCGATCTGGGACCGGCAATGTGGCTTCGTGCACTGAGAACGGAGGGAGTTCAGTACACGATCTCCCTCCGCTCTGCTCCCCCTCTCTGAATGCAGGAAGTGATGTTTACTACATCACACTTCCGCATTCCTCTGTCACTCTCCGGTACAGAAGCCAGAGAGACGCTGGTGAAGCAGATCTGTGCTTCTTCAGCTTTTCTGGGGGTCCCTAGGTGACATTAGGGGTCTTAGAGACCCCCGATGTCTCCATAAAGGGGACCTGTCACTGTAATTTGATATCACATAGGGGGATTTGTATCCCCCTCCCCCCGTGTGATAACAATAAAGTTAAAGTGACATTAAACCCTCAGATTTGTTAACATAAACCAATAGTGTAATGTGTGCCTTACTGTAATCCATGGTAGTTTCCCTTCTCTTTGCTGCTCTTCCTTTTAAATCCTCATGTCTTCTCATGCTTGGGGAGAACTTCCCTTTTCAGCTGAGTGCCTCTTCCTGTAGTGCTGGCTCAGGTTACAGCCTACACACAGACACCATGTATCCATTCCAGAGACAAGGCAGTCTGCTGCAAAACAGAAGTTCTGCCCAGCATGAGAACAGATACAGATTTAAAAGGAAGAGCAGCAAAGAGAAGGGAAACAACCATGGATTACAGTAAGGCGCACATTACAGTATTGTTTTATGTTAAAAAATCTGAGGGTTTAATGTCGCTTTAAGTATATTAAAAAAAAATTGGTCACAAAATGAATAAAATTTACACACAAACAAAAAAAAACACAATTTTTTTTTTAAAGTCCCCCACCCCCACATAGATGCGCAAAAATGCGTTAGTTGTGCCTACATGCAAAAACAACTATTGCACCTATTACACAGCACTTGTTACATATCATCGCGAATGTCAGATCGTGAGCAATAATTTTAGGGCCATCAATCACTGTTAACATTAAACTGATGAGCGGTAAAATAATTTAAAGCGTCGCCTATGGCCACTTTTGGGTGTGGTCGTTTTTTGCGATTTTGCGGACGTGCGCAATTTTAAGGCTTGACGTGTTTGGCGTCTATTGCCCGACGTGACCCCAACTTTTATATTTTACCAAAAAATTGGGTACTAATAAATGTTTCCTAACATAATAAAGGGGAAACAGTTTTTTTTTTTTTTTTACATTTTTGTTCATTTTTTCTTTAAGATAGTAAAAAATAAAACCCGTAGTGGTGATTAAATACCACCAAAAGAAAACTATCTGTCCCCAAAAAATTGTATAAAATTAATTTCAGTACAGCGTTGCATGACGGAATAAATGTCAGTCAAAGTACCGCAGCGATGAACACTGAAAAATGGCCCGGACAGGAAGGGGTATAAACTCCTGGTCAGCAAGTGGTTAAGTGGGCATACTAATCTTACTCCCTAACATATTTATACTTCAAATTATTGTAGCTAAAGTAAAAATGCAAAACTTTCCATTACACTATCTGTATATCCAGAATCACTAGGCTATTTTACTGGCCTAAAGCATGGCTATAAGGACAGCCATGTTTTCCAGCCTCCATCAGCTGTTTGCACATCAACAGTGATAGGTACAGAATAGGGCTTGGGAAGGATAACCAGTCAGTTTATGTTTTAATGCCACCACAGCCAGTAGTGGTTGCTGCCAAACCAGCTGCTGACAAGCCTGAAGAAGTCCCATCACAAGACAATGCTACTTCCAAGCTGCAGAGATTGTAGTCAACATACATGATTTCTCTCATTAGGCGCTGATGAAGGGGGCATGTTTTGGACCCCTGAAACCTCTTGGATACTTACTTAAATGTCCCCTGACCCTAATGTAATAAAACTGTATCTGGACTATTTTATTTGGTGTTGTGCTTCAATTTCTACATCTACTGTATTCACTGTCAAACCAAGCATACTGTGGAGATCCTTTGGATTGTGAAAGCTGCCTACCCATTAGCCAGAATACACATATTCACATCACTTAACTACTGTTGGATTAGAAACACCAAGAGAGTAACCACACGGGTCCGCTGCTTTCTTTCCACACTTCCAAATCTCCATGTGCTTTGTGGCAGTTTTTCATGGAAAATAAGCTTTGAATCTCACCTGTCCCCTTTTCTTGCTCAGGGGATGTCAGAAACCTTCCAAACTTTGCATCACCTTGTCCATAAAGGAGTGAAAGTTGTGATGGACATTCCATATGAACTCTGGAATGAAACTTCTGCTGAAGTTGCTGATATGAAGAAACAGGTAAATAACAGAAGCGGATAATAAACAGTATTAAAGTATGGATATGGAGCATAGGCTCTTCATAAAGAGTCAGATACACTTGTATGGCCACACATACCAGGCCTGCTACAAGTCAAGTGTTTCATATTGGGTCTGCTACATGTCCAATAGCTCATTGTAAAACTAAGAGATTTGATATGATGTTAGTGTTCCCTTTGCTGTTTTAACAGCCTCTGCTCTCTTAGGAGGGTTTTCTATGAGATGTTGGCTGACTTGGTAACAGTTCAGATGTGGTTTACATGCCAAAAGGAAGGGTTTGTTTATGGTTAATGGAGGACATGAGCAGTTGTTGTCTAGTTGGAAATATTCCAAAACACCTGAATTTCTCTATGGGCAGTGAGCACATGCTTGTAACTGCATAATCTCATTCATGTTAACCTCTATCTTCCCATTTGTTGTCATTAAATTCATATCATGACAACCCTTTGCCTAGTTGTCCATGTGGAGCCATCCATTGGGATTTCATCTAAAAAAATATGCAAGTACGTTGCTATGCATTTTGTTTCTAAAGCAGCTATAGCGGGAGTAGAAAAGCTTGACCCTTGCTCTCTGTGGGGAAGCAGTAGTCTCTCTGCAGAATTCCAACACACACTCTTACTTATTCTGACCTATAGCTCTGCAATCAGCAAAGCTCCTGCTCTCTGATTGGATAGCTCCGGCCCTGATTCAGCAGGGGCGTATCTGACCTCTGCAAAAAGATCACTGCTTCTCCACTGAAAGCAAGGTTCCCACTCTGCAGCATGCTGAAAGGGGATATACTTTTCTACTCTGGCTTTAGCTACTTTAGAATAAAAATACAATGTAATATATCGGAAACTACTTGTTTTGACGCATCTGGTATGTGTTTAGCTAAGTTTAGATGAGAGTTTAAATGGGCTTTAGTTGTAGGCCAGTTAACCTGCTGGTATGTTGTATTTTTTATTGGGGGGGGGGGGGGTTTTGGTGTTTGTTGGGTTTTG